>NC_089433.1:4003328-4307586 GCF_026210795.1 Rhizophagus irregularis
TTCTCTTAGATGATCAAATTTATTATTAATTACCATCTTATCAATACGTCGTGAAATAGTTGAAATAATATTTAAATTATTAACTAAATTTGAATTAATAATACCATCAATTTTAATATTTCTAGGAAATGAAATATTGTTGGTTACTTCACTATCAGGGTCCAAATAAGAATTTAGTAAATCTTCATAAAGTCGACTTTTTAAAAGTTTTTTATAAGGACGAACACTTTTTAAAAATTCTTTGGATGATAAACTAAAAAATCTAACCAAGGGCAAACAATGTTGTAAAGTATTTTTCATGCTTTTAAAATCATCATCTGACCAAGTACTAGGATCTGGAAGAAGTGTAGAATTTTGTGCAAGTCCCCATTTTAATACATATTTCCAAACTTCGATTTCTTTCATTTGTAAATCATCTCTTTTAATAAGTTGAACTAAAGATTTTTCAGGAAGTGAAGTGAAATCAAATGATTCAAATATTTTTTCTGGAGATTTTGACATAAAATCTGTGCAAAATTTTTGAAGTTCTAATAAAGAGTTTGATTGAAAGCTTTCTCGATGAATAAGTTCAAAATGTTTTTCCATCCATTCAGATTTATTTTCAATAAAATATTTCTGTAAATAATCAACTACCTCTTGAAGAAGTAGCTTATTCGCAGCTAATAAAATATTGAAAATCTCTGAAATGTCTTGATCATTCAATGAAAGAATACCACCATAAATGTATCTATATAAAAATTTAAATTTCGAATTTAGAATTCGAATATCTGAATATCCGAGGTTATGAAATTTATTGTATATAAACTTACCTTAAAATAATTTGAAAGATTTCGGGCATTATGTTTGATAATTTAATATGAGCTAAAACATTATCCTTATTCTTTTTATTATTTTTATTAGAAGCCAAATTTAGTCGTAAATATGGAGAACGGTAACACAAAATATTCATATGAGCATGAAAGATTTTCACATTAGAATCCTTTCCAACTTCAATTGTAATATCATAATATTCATCATCTTCCAGTAATTCAATAAAGTTTTGACTTAATTTTGAAAGAAATTGGGTTGACATAATTTATTTATAATTTTTTTTTAAAAAAATAAATATAAAACTGTGTTTGATATTGAACCTGGAAAGAAGGATTGTAAAAAAAAAAACTTTTTTTTTTTTTGATTATTTTAAACGTTTCAAAATTACAAATTGTGATGCACGCAGGTTCACGTAACGTAACATTGTGTTGTATCCTATCATCCGCCTAAAAGTAATACCAAAAAAAAAATATTTTTCCGGATATGAATGGAATATAGACGCATATGACATTTATAATAACTGATATTAAATTTGTGAGTAAAATTTTTAATAATAAATACTAAATCCAAAAATGCATTAATCTAAACAGAAAGTAAAATTCAAAATTTTATACTAAGGTTACCTCCATTAAGAAAAAATTATACTGCAGTTCAAATCCGGTTTCAGATGATAGTTTTACTCGCAGGAATTGGTGCGATTTGTAGGTATCGTATATTATCGATGACATTATTCGGTATTAAATGATCAAAATTTATTATTAATATTTCACCGATAAATATTTAAATATTTGAGTGAATTATTAAATCTATATAATAATTAATTCAATATTTCTAATAATAAACGTTCATAAATTGATATTAGGATGAGCTTTATAAGAATTCTTTGAACAAGTTCCTAATCAATGTCGTAAAATGTGTTTTTAGTTTGGAATTAATTAACCAGGAACCGTGTGATGACCAAAAGATTGTCAAAAGTTCTGACAAAAAATTGTTCCGACAAACTAACTTATTCAACGATTAAGGTTTATTTATCAAAAGTATCAAGCTTCCCCATATTTTTTTTTTTTAATATGAAAACATAAAATTTTTATGTTATTGGTCAGTCTATTAGGATCATGTTGATTTTGATGAACTTTAATATAATGGGCTTATGACTAAATATCAATATATTTGCAATCATATAGGCTAATATTAAATACATCAAAACTCAATATAAACATCTAATTATACTTTTTACTGTAAACTATCAGCATGATCTTGTCTGACTACTGACGCAATTCTAATATTATGTTAAATATGATTTACTTAATAGTTACTAAATTTTTTTTTTTTTAAAAAAAATACTAAATACCCTTAATTTAAAAGAATTTTAATAAAAACATTACGTGATACGAGGAAGCAATTGAAAATTTTGAAAAAAAAAATTTGTAAAATCGTAATAATATTGAAAACCTTGAAACGAAACATAAAGAAAATTCACAGAATAAAATATCTAAAATATAATTAAGGGGAGCTTATAAATAATATTATTTACTGATCTAGTTTAGTATATAAATGGTCATCATCCTTTCGGATGATAACCCATTTATATACTACTAGACTAGTAAATAACTAATACTTAATTTTGGAATGTCTAAATCTGGAAAATAATCTTTAATAACCTAATGGAACAATTTATCCCATAGAATTTTCAATATTTGAGCAAGAATATCAATGGTTGATACCTGGATGCTTATTCTAGATAGACCTGATTTTAGCGATGAATAAAGAATCTATCTTACATTATGTTACACAAAATTCTTGCATGAAATATCAATTTAAAGAGACAGTCTGTCCTTCATCACAAGATGAAGAAACAGCTATATCCATTATAATCAAAAATTCAATTACATACGGTTTATTTATCGCCGTTTTCAAAATGGTGTACGCAGTTTATTTGTGATTGTATATTCGAATACCAATATTCGCCCGGTTTTCATCCGTTTTTTTGTCCATATTACGTCCGGTTTTCGTCCGGTTTTCGGTTTTCTTTTTTTTTTATTCAAATTTAACTGCGTACATCATTTTGAAAACGGCGATAATGACTTCATTTAAAATTGATAAAATTTCAGAAAATTTTTTCGATTTTTAATTCTCGAAATTTGATATTGATTATAATGATCCTTATAAACAATAAAAAGAATTATAGAATTAGATAACGGATAACATGTTATTTTTGATTCCGCCGTTGAGTGGTTTTTCGCACCACCTGCACTTTCCATAAAAAAATTGATTAATAAATAAAAACAAAATAAATATGGAGTAACCAAAGAATTTAGATTTAAACTTAAATGAATACTGTATGGATTTTAAAATATAAATACTAGACACAAATATTCATTACTACAATCACGTGTTTAATAATAAGCATCACAGGTTATTGTAAGACCCTGTTTGATCGTCATTATGGTCGCATGGTATCACTCATGGTATCACGGTCGCACAGCACAATTTAATTTGTCCGGAATTTGGTTCCGGTATTTATTATTTTATTTATTTGTTTATTTTTTTTTTTTAAAAAAAAATAATTTTGACATTTTGATAAAATCATATTTAAAATTGTCTTAAAAAAATTTTTAATTATAAAAGTATTTATTCTAAACCATTTTTCATTATTTTTGGATAAAAAGGATGGAAAAACTCAATAAAGATATTCTTTTATTAATATTTGAAGAATTACAAGTCGATTCAAAATCACTCTTTTCTTGTCTAATGGTCAATAGAATTTGGTGTGAAACGGTAATTCCGATTTTATGGAAAAATCCCTGGTGCTATGAGATAAATTATAGTAATAAAAATTATTTATTTATGATCATTGCTTCATATTTATCTGATGATAAAAAAGAATTCCTAAAAAGACAAGGAATACAATTACCATCAGTTTCATTTCAACCACTTTTGTTTGATTATTTATCATTCTGTAGAAGTATTAATGTAATTACTTTGAATACTATAACTTCTATAACTTCTATTGGTTATAATCAATTTCTTTTACAACAAGAATTTTATTGTCTCTTTATGAAGAAATTTTCAGAGTTGAAGTGTTTAGATATGAATTTACTTAAACACCAAATATTTTATTTTCCAGGAGCTGAAAATTGTCTTGAATCATTATGTGAACTAAAATGTGATACATCTAATGATCCTTCATATTTTTATGGATTGGCTCGTATTTGTCAATATATACAGAGACTCATCATTGTTAATACAGTACCAAAGTCCAACTCTGGAATTGTTAAATTAATTGAAGTTCAGAAGAATTTAAAATATTTTGAATGGACTGATGATTTTGATGTTGATTATTATACAGATAATCATTATAAAGAAACCTTTCTTGAATTAGAAAAAAAGGCAGGTTTTCTTAATCATCTTAAACTATTTTTCCTATATATTGATAGTTTTGATTATTATATAATAATGAAAGGATTACTTCCAAAACTTCATAATATAAAAACTTTAAAATGTAATGAATTTAGTTATATTAATTACAGTATATTGAAGACGTTAGTCTATAATGACATTGAAGTCCTTGATATAGATTATTTTACAATAAGTGAAACTTTAATCATAATTGAAAATAGTGGTGGACATCTTAAAGAAGTTTCATTAAAACCTTACGATTTTATATTTGATGATGATAATTTTAGTGATAAATCTCTCATTTTTATCCGTAAAATTTATGAAAATTGTCCTTTGATTGAATATCTATCACTTGCACTTTTTCCATCAAGAAATCATTTCATTGAATTTGAAAAATTATTACAAGTTTGTCAAAATCTGAAGTCATTATTATTAATTACATCAAATTATTATACTTACGAGACTGAAGAAGAAATTTTAGAAAATAGAAAAGAAATATTAAAAATATTAATTAAATCAGCACCAATTAATCTAAGAGAAATTAGATTTTTTGATGATTTTAATTTCTCTTTGGAAGTCTTGGAGGAAGAATTATTAAAAAAATGGAGAGACCGACCTGCACTTTCCATACTTACATCCAATTCTATTTATGAAGGAGAAGATTATAAAAATTTGATTAATAAATATAAAAATAATGGAGTAATTAAAAGTTTTAGATGTGAACCTATTATGAACGTAGAAGATATGAACTTTAAAATATGAATCATTGCCACGCTTTTAGTTAATTCTTTTATATTAGAAATTAGTATGTAGAGTATATAATGTATTAGCCTATTAGGTTCTTTTTATTTATCGCCATTTTCGAATTAGTGTGATCAGTCACATTTTTGCTATTTATAGCCGTTTGCAAAATTGTGTAGTTAGGCGTCGATCATAATATCATGGAAAATTCCCAGATTTCCAACTTATCATTGAATAAACTTCGTAATATTAAAGATTTCCCCAGATTCCCTGACAAATATTATTGCTATATTACTACCAAAAACCATAAATAAAGTTAAAAATAAATTCTACAGCTAAATTTCGATCATTTTAAATGAAATTTAACGGCTTTTATAAACAAAATATTTAGTATGCCTCCAGTTTATAGTGAGGATTTAAAAACAACATATAATATATTTTCGGTGCTTAGTTATTATACATTAACATTTTTTTTGTTGTAAGTCAATTCCACAGTATAAACACATTCGGCACCCAAAGCAGTTTCCTTGTTTACTTAAGTTTAGTATATTGTGTATCAGCTATTATTTTTTTTATAATTTGGATATAATTTAAGAAATTTGAGTTTGATTTTATTTTGGCTTATAAAGTTTAATTTTGAGCTAAATTTAGTTAATGATCTTGATTTTTTGATTTCCCGATTTCCTTTATACATACATGTGATAAAAACCACTGACTACACCTTTTTGCAAACGGCTATAAATAAAATGTTGAATTTCGAAATTACAAAAATAAACTATCACGTGCAATCATAAATTTTATTTGTTCTACGTAATTCTAAGCCACTGTTGTATCACTTTCATTATAATTTTTTATCGTGGTCACGTTCATTTTGCTACTAGTAGCATATAAACAATTCCTAATTTGACTCTGGAGATTCACAATTCCCAAAACAATTACTATAACGTGTAATAAAAAGTTTTTATTTTTCACAGGTAAACTCAAATGTTAATAATTGAATGGTAAAAAATAGTTATACCCTTTTTAAATTCTTTCATAAAAAATTTTTTTCATGTTATATATCCATGAAAATAAAATTATATAATGTCATATGATGTTATTAAAAAAAAAGAAAAAAAAAGAAATAATTCTCAAAATAGGTCAAACTCATATAACTTACAAGCAAAAAGCAGGCTGGTTGTATATTTACAATGGGGTTAAATAATCGAGGCATTGCCACATATCATTCCTAAGGTAGAAATGATAAGATGATTTTTTTCCAAAAAAGTATCAAATAATTTTATTAATACAAACAAAAAATTCTATAAAAGTTTATCATAGCGTTTATAACCTTCAAAATGCTATCTCTAATTATGATGCCAAAAGGTCCAAGTGGCATAGAAGTCTTAAATGTGGCAGTTCTAGATTTTAATATGTCAGCAGATGTTCGCTTTAATATTTCTTTTTCATAAAAGAAATATTGCTGTCCGTATATTTAAGTAATGCTTGAGAAGGTTTATCAGCATCTTGAATAGCATTATTTGCTCCTAATCCCAATATAGGACTCATAGCATGAGCAGCATCACCTAATAACACAACTCGGCTACTTGTCCATGATTTGATAGACATTGGATCAATATCTCGCATCATTCTTCATTGTACAGGATTATAAGTTTTAAATGGAAACTTTATTGGATCATTTGGAATTGTTTTAGGTGCCAAGTCCATAATTCTATTAATAAATCAGCCAATTCACAATCTGGTCTTAATGTTCGAATTAATCGTTTAACATGTTCGATAACTAATGCAGGATCATTATCATCAACTTTAACTTTATCGGATTCAATATATATGAAGCTGTGCAAATTTACATCAACGCTATCCAATTCGGAGAGATAAGAATAGACTAATGTTACTCTATAATGAGGTTCACTTTTCTCATCTTGTTTGATTGGTATTAAGCGTGTCAGCATAAGCGTTGAATCTCCTTTTGTTCCAAGAGCTTTACGGACCAAAAAGTTTCCATGGATTTTATTTGCCTTGTCCATAAGATGTTGAGGTACGGAAACATCCGCACTAACATGGGTTATTCCATAATCAATGATTTGTAATTCGGGTAATTTGTGTTTTCGTATTAATAGAAAAAAAATGTTTGTTATTTAAGAATAATTCAAATAATAGATATTATTTAAAAAAATCTTATAACTTACTTGGAGAATTAATTCCATCTGTGCCAACTAAAATATTACAAAATTCTTGTGAACCATCTTCAAAAAATACCCAAACTCCTCCTTCAGTCTCTACATATTTAATACATTTTTTATTCCATTGAACTGGTACGCCTTCTAATAAAACATCTAAGTCTATTACGATAAGTGATAATTGATGATAGGCCACGAGATATTTTTGCAATTTCATAAACATCTTTAAATGGTTTAGTTGGAGGGGTAAGTAGAACACTTCCTATTTGATCAGTGATAGTTATTCCATGAGTTTCTACACCAGGAATGGGATTTGGTATGGCTTTTGGAAGGTTTGAAGCGATTGAGGATGGAACACAGTTTAAAAGAGATCGAGCTCCATAATTGGACAAGCCTATATGATATCCTTGCCATCGATCTAATACGTGACAGTATGAGTGAGTTAATTTTAAAGTTTTTAACATAATATTTAACTAGAAAATTAGAAATTTTTATATCTGTAGGACTAGTTGCACGTTCAAAGATTTTTACGTTGAATTCTTTTTTGTCCTTGTTCTTTATTAAGGCATGATAGAGTTAAGTCCTCCTAGACCTGCACCGACAATAATAATTGTTGGAATTTTTTCTTGTTGCATTCTTAATGAAATTATGATTTGTGTAAAAATTCAAAAATTGTTATGATTAAAATTTTTAATGTAATTTAAATTTGTTCTGAAAAAATCGAGAAACATTTTTCTAGCGGATTTATTTATAAGAAAATAAGGTCTTTGCCAAGAAAAAACGAAACAAACGTTAACGTAACTTTATCGTTGCGTAATTCTTTTTTAAGTTATTGTATTAACGTTTAAGTATTGATCAAGAATAAATTTTTACCATTGCCGATATTTATCCTATTTCGTTATTTCTGTCCCATGAAAAATTGCTATAAACGTCACATGCCAAGTCAAGTGTAATGTCGTATAACTATTTTCTAGAAATAAATGACATCATTATTTAATTTTAATTTCTCGGAAAATTATTTTACCATAAAATTTTACCACGAAATTTCTGTGGTAAATTGTAACAAACATTATCAAAGAAAATTTCTTGATTGTAAATAATCACCTACATGAATCTTATTATTATATTATTATTTAATTGATTATTTACGAAAAATGTAATTATATTAATACTTCTTATAATAATTAATACAAAGTAATTAAACTATTATTGACCATTTTTCCGAACTAACTTGTTATAATACATTCGAACTAACTCGTTACTCGTTATAATTATTTAGTATCAAACATACTATATATTTACGATTACATGAACCATATTCTATAAATTTCTAAACTAGTTCTTGTTTCAATTAAATTCTTTTACAACTTCCTTTCAATCTCGTTTTAATTCATCCATACTAATCATTTCATCCAACATTATGATCAGAATTGAAATGACAAAGATCCGTAGATAAAAGTGATGGCGCAAGCTCATTCCTACACATAACATGGCGGCTTTTTATAAATGAAGAAAAATTAAATTATTATACATATTAATTTTAATTTTACAAATGTGTAATTAATTATAGCTTATATCTTTTACGAATTCAAAAATTTGAACCAGTTGTTCCTTCAAGAGACTTTATAATAAAGAAGTAAAAAATTAATATTTTAATAAGAGTAATATTTCGTAGGATTTACGTAACGGCAAACCTGCAATAGAGATACTTCAAACGTAATCTGCTGTACTTCTACATATTCATCTGGTTTCGTCACTTTTATTAATTCACCAATAACAAAAAGTCCATTGATCTAAATATAACGTGGTTCGATATTTAAATAAGTCAAATCAAAATGATTTTCTTAAAAGATAATCCTTACAATATATCAACATGGATAAGATTTAAATTATTAGATATAATTGATGCGAGAAATAATTTTTTCTTATCAATGACGATAAATGCCTCATTTGATAATTCTAAGAGAAATGTTCCAGCTCCAATCTATATATATATATATATTATACATAGTATAATTAGTACATCTAAAATTTGAATCTCCTTGGAGAAAGAACAGATTTATTTAAATAATTTATATGTTCTTTGTTGAAGTTGATGCTATTTCTTGTTCTCAAATTTTTTTTACATAAAAATCCGATCTATTCCAAAGCCATTTTCAACGTGTCTATTTTTATTAAAATTAGAAACTGATTTAATAATCTATAGAAAAGATTCGATAATCAATTCCAATCCATACGGTGAGCAACCATGTGGGTATATAATGATTAACCATTTCGAAGATATTTGGTAGAAGTATAATGGAACAATCTTATAGGAAACATTAAATAACTAATAACTTTAAATTGTGTATACAAAAAATAAATAATAAAAAATATTGTTATTATCTATTTATCATTATCATTTCATATAAATTTTAATGTAATGAGTTTGTAATACTAAAGTCACGTAATAATAAATTTGACCGAAGATCGAGCGGTATTAAATTTATTTTTTCTAAAAATAGTTAAATGAAATTAACTTTGCCAAAGTTTCAGATTCATTCTCTGACAAAACTCTCAGGTTTTGTCTACTACATTAACAAGGGACTATAGAAAATATAATAAATTATTGAATGCAAACAAAACAATCATATTTATAAACCTATAAAATAAGAATGTTTTCTTAAAAAAAGCTCTTAGATCCTAGTACTTAAATTTAGAATTCATTTTTTCATAAATAAATCAAATCAGATGATTAATAACATTCAAAAAATTTTTCAGCGAAATTTTTTTGCGATTTATCAAATACCGAAATATAAGTTTTAAGGAGTTCAACTTATATCGAAAGGTTTTAAAGGTATTTCAACTTATAAGATTTATAACGTGGAAGACGATTTGGTTTTAATTTCGTTTGTTGTCGCTACAATATTGGCTCTGACATATACTGTAATTCATGATAACTGTAGAATTTGGGCAAAGTACACGTCTTGTCAAAAGAAATGGACGTCAATCAAAATAACTATAATTTTTTTTTTTCGTTTTAAATAGATAGATCGGCACTGACGCCGACATTATGTAATGACCAAAAAAGGAAAAAGACTTTTCATATATAGTTTGGAGTCCTATTGTTGTACAACATTTAATTATAATTTTTTTTTTCTTTTTATTTTTTTTAAAAAAAAGACGAAAAATATGTCTAATCAATTTTTTTCGAAATTAAGTCAAAATTACATTGAATTATTAGAAGAAGATGAATATTATGATATTACGATTGAAGTTGGTGAAGACCCTAATGTAAAAATTCTCCGTGCTCATATGAGTATTCTATGTTGCCGTTCTCCGTATTTACGAAGAATTTTGACTTCTAATAAAAAGAATAAAGATAATGCTTTAGTTCACATCAAGTTACCAAATATATCACCGGAAATCTTTCAAATTATTTTAAAGTAAGTTTGCAGACAAATAATACATAATTTTATTATTATAATACCAGCAAATTTTATTCATATTCAAATTCAAACTTCACATTCTTAATTTAGATTTATTTATGGTGGTATTCTCCCATTGAATGGGCGAGATAATTCGGAAATTATTAAGATTATGTTGGCTGCGGATGAGTTTCTTCTTCAGGAACTTGTTGATTATATACAAAATTATTTAATTGAAAATAAATCCGAATGGATGGAACAGAATTTTGAACTTGTTCATCGAACAAGTTTTCAATCCAATTCTTTATTACAACTTCAACAATTTTGTACAGATTTTATGGTAAAATCTCCAGAAAAAATATTTAAATCACTTGATTTCACTTCACTTCCTGAAAAATCTTTAGTTCAACTTATTAAAAGGGACGATTTACAAATGAAGGAGATTGAAGTTTGGGAACATGTATTAAAATGGGGTCTTGCACAAAATCCTACACTTCTTCCAGATCCTAATACTTGGTCAGATGATGATTTCAAAACAATGGAAAATACTTTACAACATTGTTTATCTTTAATTAGATTTTTTAGTTTATCATCTAAAGAATTTTTACAAAAAATTCATCCTTATAAAAACCTTTTAAAACGTAAACTTTACGAAACTTTGTTAAATTTTCATTTGGATCCCGATTTTGATTCAACTGACAATATTTCACTTCCCAGAAATCCTAAAATTGATGGAATTATTGATTCAAAAATTGTAAATAATTTAGATATTATTTCAACAATTTCAAGATGTATTGCTGATGTTAATAGCAAAATTTCGCATGTCAGAAAATTTCATTTACCGTACAATTTTCAATTATTATTAAGAGGAAGTCGAGATGGATTTACACCTAAAAAATTTCACGAATTATGTAATGATATATCTCATACCGTTACATTTATTAAAGTAAAAGGAACAGATGAAATTATTGGTGGATATAATCCGTTAATATGGAGGAGATCTTCTGGTAGTTGGGATAAAACTAAAGATAGTTTTATTTTTTCTTTCAAAAATAATGATGTCAAAGATGCAATTATTAGTAATATAGAAAATATAGATTATGCAATATATTGTCGATATGACCATGGTTCGCGTTTCGGTGATGATATTGTCATGCATGCTTCTGGTGGGGAATGCGCATATTACAATGATATTCGTTGTAAAAAGGTGCAATATAATAAAAAGATAAGAGATACCGAGGGTAATTTTTCCATAGATGATTATGAAGTATTTCAAATAGTAAAGAGATAAGGCTGCTCCAAGCCAATTCTTTGTTTAACATAACATAGGGGCCCCAATCTAGGGGGGGGGGAGGGTAATATTGGCCAAAATTTTGACCAAAAGAGTGAGCAAAAATTTTGGATGATAATTCCGGCCAAGACTTAAAGATTTGTATAATTCCGGCCTAAATTACATGTATTTTTTTTACATAAAAAATCCAAAAACAGGGGGGAGGGGGTTATGTTAAACGAAAAATTGAATTGGTGCGGCCTAAATGCAGTATTATCAAATAAGTTGTATCGATCTTATTTGAAATGAAATAAGAATACTTTTATTAGATTATTATTTAATATGTTTCACTTTATAAACATTGTATTTGTGAAATCTTTTAACTCGACTCTAAATTAACATTTCATTTGTTTCATTTGTAAATTAAATTATTATCATACTTAATAAATATTTCTAAAATTCCATTAGGAAAAAAAAACCTTCGATAAATATGGCTCCAATTCTCATATCTCGAAGTTTTTTAATATATATTTATACAGTTGACTTTCATCAGTTTTTTCTTTAGCAAAACTTTTGAGAATGATCAGTGGAAAGAGTTCTTTTCCTGATTAAAAAATATATTCATTACAACGAAGGATAAAAAGATAAATGATAATTAGTCGCTTCCTTATGATTCCAAAAGGAATCAATTAAATTATTTTAACCAAATGGCCAAAAAGTACGTAATTTATGATTCGATCGAGAGTAAATACTCTCATCAGCTGATCGCAGTACTTGTCCTATGGCGCAGTAAAATTCTATTTTGGAAAGAATTACGTTAATACTTATTCAATTTAACCATATCAACCACACCTGAAACAATTACTACAATTACTTTCAAATAAGTAAACGATAAGCATAATAAATTTACACAATATTAACCACAAATTATTTTTTGAGTCGACGCTACCTCAATTTCAATTTTAAATATAAATTATGTCAACGCAATTTCTTTCAAAATTAAGTCAAAATTATATTGAATTATTAGGAGATAATGAATACTATGATGTTACAATTGAAGTTGGTGAAGATCCTAATGTAAAAATCCTTCGTGCACATATAAATATTTTGTGCTATCGTTCTCCATATTTACGACGAATTTTAGCTTCCAGTAAAAAAAATAAGGATAATGTTCTAGCTCATATTAAGTTACCAAACATATCACCTGAAGTCTTCCAAATTATTTTAAAGTAAGTTTTATTTATAATAAATAAATTTATGCGTATTACATAATCAAATATTCAAATAGGACCCCGAGCTATACATAAAAAGGTAGGGTAAAGGTTTGCGTAGAATTGACCAAAATAATCATGTAGATCTTTCCTTTTATAGATATTCCGGCCGGAATTTATTTCCCTTTTTAGACGCTGACTGGCATTATCATAATTCCGGCCCTGAAAAAATGCGTAGAGCTAATAGTAATTTTTTTTTGACTGCACCTTACCTCTATATATATAGCTCGGGGTCCTATTCAAATACTAAATTTAAATTATTAAATTTTTGTATTATAGGTATATTTATGGTGGTATTCTTTCATTAAATGATCATGATACTTCAGAAATTTTCAAAATTTTATTGGCTGCGGATGAGCTGCTTCTTCAGGAACCAGTTGACTATTTACAAAAGTATTTAATTGGAAATAAATCCGAATGGATGGAACAAAATTTTGAACTTATTCATCGAACAAGCTTTCAATCAAATTCTTTATTACAACTTCAACAATTTTGTACAAATTTTATGGCAAAATCTCCAGAGAAAATATTTAAATCACTTGATTTCACTTCGCTTCCGGAACAATCTTTAGTTCAACTCATTAAAAGAAATGATTTGCAAATGAAAGAAATTGAAGTTTGGGAACATGTATTAAAATGGGGTCTTGCACAAAATCCTACACTTCTTCCAGATCCTAATACTTGGTCAGATGATGATTTCAAAACAATGGAAAATACTTTACAACATTGTTTATCTTTAATTAGATTTTTTAGTTTATCATCTAAAGAATTTTTACAAAAAATTCATCCTTATAAAAACCTTTTAAAACGTAAACTTTACGAAACTTTGTTAAATTTTCATTTGGATCCCGATTTTGATTCAACTGACAATATTTCACTTCCCAGAAATCCTAAAATTGATGGAATTATTGATTCAAAAATTGTAAATAATTTAGATATTATTTCAACAATTTCAAGATGTATTGCTGATGTTAATAGCAAAATTTCGCATGTCAGAAAATTTCATTTACCGTACAATTTTCAATTATTATTAAGAGGAAGTCGAGATGGATTTACACCTAAAAAATTTCACGAATTATGTAATGATATATCTCATACCGTTACATTTATTAAAGTAAAAGGAACAGATGAAATTATTGGTGGATATAATCCGTTAATATGGAGGAGATCTTCTGGTAGTTGGGATAAAACTAAAGATAGTTTTATTTTTTCTTTCAAAAATAATGATGTCAAAGATGCAATTATTAGTAATATAGAAAATATAGATTATGCAATATATTGTCGATATGACCATGGTTCGCGTTTCGGTGATGATATTGTCATGCATGCTTCTGGTGGGGAATGCGCATATTACAATGATATTCGTTGTAAAAAGGTGCAATATAATAAAAAGATAAGAGATACCGAGGGTAATTTTTCCATAGATGATTATGAAGTATTTCAAATAGTAAAGAGATAAGGCTGCTCCAAGCCAATTCTTTGTTTAACATAACATAGGGGCCCCAATCTAGGGGGGGGGAGGGTAATATTGGCCAAAATTTTGACCAAAAGAGTGAGCAAAAATTTTGGATGATAATTCCGGCCAAGACTTAAAGATTTGTATAATTCCGGCCTAAATTACATGTATTTTTTTTACATAAAAAATCCAAAAACAGGGGGAGGGGGTTATGTTAAACGAAAAATTGAATTGGTGCGGCCTAAATGCAGTATTATCAAATAAGTTGTATCGATCTTATTTGAAATGAAATAAGAATACTTTTATTAGATTATTATTTAATATGTTTCACTTTATAAACATTGTATTTGTGAAATCTTTTAACTCGACTCTAAATTAACATTTCATTTGTTTCATTTGTAAATTAAATTATTATCATACTTAATAAATATTTCTAAAATTCCATTAGGAAAAAAAAACCTTCGATAAATATGGCTCCAATTCTCATATCTCGAAGTTTTTTAATATATATTTATACAGTTGACTTTCATCAGTTTTTTCTTTAGCAAAACTTTTGAGAATGATCAGTGGAAAGAGTTCTTTTCCTGATTAAAAAATATATTCATTACAACGAAGGATAAAAAGATAAATGATAATTAGTCGCTTCCTTATGATTCCAAAAGGAATCAATTAAATTATTTTAACCAAATGGCCAAAAAGTACGTAATTTATGATTCGATCGAGAGTAAATACTCTCATCAGCTGATCGCAGTACTTGTCCTATGGCGCAGTAAAATTCTATTTTGGAAAGAATTACGTTAATACTTATTCAATTTAACCATATCAACCACACCTGAAACAATTACTACAATTACTTTCAAATAAGTAAACGATAAGCATAATAAATTTACACAATATTAACCACAAATTATTTTTTGAGTCGACGCTACCTCAATTTCAATTTTAAATATAAATTATGTCAACGCAATTTCTTTCAAAATTAAGTCAAAATTATATTGAATTATTAGGAGATAATGAATACTATGATGTTACAATTGAAGTTGGTGAAGATCCTAATGTAAAAATCCTTCGTGCACATATAAATATTTTGTGCTATCGTTCTCCATATTTACGACGAATTTTAGCTTCCAGTAAAAAAAATAAGGATAATGTTCTAGCTCATATTAAGTTACCAAACATATCACCTGAAGTCTTCCAAATTATTTTAAAGTAAGTTTTATTTATAATAAATAAATTTATGCGTATTACATAATCAAATATTCAAATAGGACCCCGAGCTATACATAAAAAGGTAGGGTAAAGGTTTGCGTAGAATTGACCAAAATAATCATGTAGATCTTTCCTTTTATAGATATTCCGGCCGGAATTTATTTCCCTTTTTAGACGCTGACTGGCATTATCATAATTCCGGCCCTGAAAAAATGCGTAGAGCTAATAGTAATTTTTTTTTGACTGCACCTTACCTCTATATATATAGCTCGGGGTCCTATTCAAATACTAAATTTAAATTATTAAATTTTTGTATTATAGGTATATTTATGGTGGTATTCTTTCATTAAATGATCATGATACTTCAGAAATTTTCAAAATTTTATTGGCTGCGGATGAGCTGCTTCTTCAGGAACCAGTTGACTATTTACAAAAGTATTTAATTGGAAATAAATCCGAATGGATGGAACAAAATTTTGAACTTATTCATCGAACAAGCTTTCAATCAAATTCTTTATTACAACTTCAACAATTTTGTACAAATTTTATGGCAAAATCTCCAGAGAAAATATTTAAATCACTTGATTTCACTTCGCTTCCGGAACAATCTTTAGTTCAACTCATTAAAAGAAATGATTTGCAAATGAAAGAAATTGAAGTTTGGGAACATGTGTTAAAATGGGGTCTCGCACGCAATCCTACACTTCTTTCAGATCCTAATAATTGGTCAGAAAATGATTTTAAAACAATGGAAAATACTTTACAGCAATTATTATCTTTAATTAGATTTTTTAGTTTATCATCCAAAGAATTCTTAGAAAAAGTTCATCCTTTTAAAAATCTTTTAAGACGTCAACTTTATGAAGATTTATTGAAATCTCATTTGGACCCTATTAGCGACCCGAATAACAGCATTTTACCTCCTAGGAAAATTGGAATTGAGAAAATAATTGATACAAAGATTGTTAATTTAGAAATCGCTTCAACTATTTCGAAATGGATTGACAAAACAGCTATTGTTGTTAATAGCAAATTTGATCATTTAAGAGAATTATATTTACCATATAAATTTCAATTATTATTAAGAGGAAGCCGAGATGGATTTACACCCAAAAAATTTCATGAATTATGTGATAATATATCTCACACTGTTACATTTATTAAAGTAAAGGGAACGGAAGAAATTCTCGGTGGATATAATCCGATAATATGGAATTCTAATGGTGGTTGGGGTAAAACTAAAGATAGCTTTATTTTTTCCTTCAAAAATAATAACGTTAAAGATGCAATAATTAGTAATGTTACTAATGATCTCGCAATAAATTATTGGAATATACATGGACCATTTTTTGGTGATGATATTATTATATATGCTTCTGGTGGTGAAAACACAGATTACGATTGCATTTGGTGTAAAAAGAATCAATATGAAAAAAGGATAAGAGATACCGAAGATAGATTTTCTATGGATGATTATGAAGTATTTCAAATAATAAAGAGATAGTAAATCCCTCGATATTATTTGAAATAAAGAGTACTTTTAAAGATTACATAAATATTAAATATTAAATATGTTTTATAGTGGTTTATGTAAAACCTTTCTACTTGTTAAAAGTATTGTAATTTTTTCTATATTTCTTTTTATAAACAACGTCATCAGCCTTGAATACTTCGTTAAATTTCATCGATTCAAGAGTTAAGATATTTATTATTAAAAATTATATTCATTATGAGTGAAGGATTAAGCAACCAATTTCTTTAATTTATCATTAAAAATAGCAACCAATTTCTTTAATTTATCATTAAAAATAGCAACCAATTTCTTTAATTTATCATTAAAAATAATCCGTCTCTTCTTATTAAATTTAGCCAAATGACAAAAAGTACGTGATTGAATGATCAACGTTGTGCCAATGGCGCAGTAAGATTCTATTTTGGAAAGAATTACGTTAATACTTATTTAATTTAACCATATATGAGACGGTGAGCTTTATAAATTTACACCCGCCGATTTTTTTAGTTGGACGCCACCTCAATTTAACTTTAAACGTAAATTATGTCAACCCAATTTCTTTCAAAATTAAGTCAAAATTATATTGAATTATTGGAAGATAATGAATACTATGACGTTACAATTGAAGTTGGTGAGGATCCTAATGTAAAAATCCTTCGTGCACATATAAATATTTTATGTTACCGTTCTCCATATTTACGACGAACCTTGGCTTCTAGTAAAAAAAATAAAGATAATGTTCTAGCTCATATTAAGTTACCAAATATATCACCTGAAGTCTTCCAAGTTATTTTAAAGTAAGTTTATCTGAAAATAAATTTTAATATTTTTGACAGTACTATAAATCTAATATTTATATTAATTTAGATATATTTATGGTGGTATTTTCCCATTGAACGACCATGATAATTCAGAAATTTTTAAAATTTTATTAGCTGCTGATGAACTGCTTCTTCAAGAACTGGTCGATTATTTACAAACATATTTGATTGAAAATAAATCCGAATGGCTGGAACAACATTTTGAATTAGTTCATCGAAAAAGCTTTCAATCCAATTCTTTAATAAAACTTCAACAATTTTGTACAGATTTTATGGCAAACTCTCCAGAGAAAATATTTAATTCACTTGATTTCACTTCGCTTCCCGAAAATTCTTTAGTTCAACTTATTAAAAGAGACGATTTACAAATGAAAGAAGTTGAAGTTTGGGAGCATGTAATAAAATGGGGTCTTGCGCAAAATCCTACACTTCTTCCAGATACTGATACTTGGTCAAATGAAGATTTCAAAATAATGGAGAATACTTTAAAACATTGTTTGCCCTTGGTTAGATTTTTTAGTTTATCATCCAAAAATTTTTTACAAAAAGTTCGTCCTTATAAAAACCTTTTAGAACGTCAACTTTACGAAAACTTATTAAATTCTCATTTGGATCCTGATAGTGAACCAATTGACAATATTTCACTTCCTAGAAATATAAAAATTGATGGAATCATTGACTCAAAAATTATTAATAACTTGAATATTATTTCAGTAGTTTCAAGACGGATTGCTAAAATGGTTATTAATAATAAATTTGATCACTTAAGAGAATTGCATTTACCCTATAAATTTCAATTATTATTAAGAGGAAGTCGAGATGGATTTACACCTAAAAAATTTCATGAATTATGTGATGATAGACCTCACACTGTTACATTTATTAAAGTAAAGGGAACGAAAGAAATTCTTGGTGGATATAATCCGATAATATGGAAATCTTCTGATGGTTGGGGTAAAACTAAAGATAGTTTTATTTTTTCCTTCAAAAATAATGATGTCAAAGATGTAACTATTAGTAATATAGAAAATGCAGATTATGCAATATATTATTATTATAGAAATGGTCCGCGTTTTGGTGATGATATTATCATGCATGCTTCTGGTGGGAATTACACAGATTACGATGAAATTCGTTGTAAAAAGAAGTATTATGAAAAAAAGATAAGAAATACCGAGAATTATTTTTCCATAGATGATTATGAAGTATTTCAAATAGTAAAGAAATAAATGTAGTATCTTTTTACCAAATAATCTTATTTAATAAAGAATACCTTTATTAGATTATTTAAATATGTTGGAAATATATTTGTGAATAGATTTTTAAGTGGACTTAAATTATCATTTTATTCATAAATTAGATCATTATCAAATTCCTAATCTTGTACTATATGAATATGTGAAATAATGTATGTGTTTTATGTAAAACATTTTCTACTTGCTTACTAAAATTATTATACCTTTTCTATATTCCTTCTTATGGACAACATCGGACTTGAATTCTTCGTTAAATTTCAATATTTTAAAATGGTATTTGTTATTAAGAAATATTTTCATTATGAGTGAAGTATATAAGCATTATTTGCATAGAACAATTTCTTTATCATTAAAAATAATTCGTCGCTTCTTTTTTATCCATAATGAATTAATTTGACCAAATGACAGAACCAAAAAGTACGTAATTGATGATTCCGATCAAGTAATACTCGTACCATGAATCTTCAGCTGATCGCATTACTTGAGTGTAGTACCCGAGAGCGCCAATGGCGCAGTAAAATTCAATTTTGGAAAGAATTACGTTAATGCTTATTTAATTTAACCATATCTGAAACGATGAACCTTATAAATTTATACCCGCCGATTTTTTTAGTTGGACGCCACCTCAATTTAATTTTAAACATAAATTATGTCAACACAATTTCTTTCAAAATTAAGTCAAAATTATATTGAATTATTGGAAGATAATGAATACTATGATATTACAATTGAAGTTGGTGAGGATCCTGATGTAAAAATTTTTCGTGCACATATAAATATTTTATGTTACCGTTCTCCATATTTGCGACGAACTTTAACTTCTAGTAAAAAAAATAAGGATAATGTTCTAGCCCATATTAAGTTACCAAATATATCACCTGAAGTCTTCCAAATTATTTTAAAGTAAGTTTTATTTATAATAAAAAAATTTATATGTATTACATAATCAAATATTCAAATAGGAAATTTAAATTATTAAATTTTTGTTTTATAGGTATATTTATGGTGGTATTCTTTCATTAAATGATCATGACACTACAGAAATTTTTAAAGTTTTATTGGCCGTGGATGAGCTGCTTCTTCAGGAACCAGTTGATTATTTACAAAAATATTTCATTGAAAATAAATCTGAATGGATGGAACAACATTTTGAACTTATTCATAGAACAAGCTTTCAATCAAATTCTTTATTAGAAGTTCAACAATTTTGTACAAATTTAATGGCAAACTCTCCAGAGAAAATATTTAAATCACTTGATTTCACTTCGCTTCCTGAGAAATCTTTAGTTCAACTAATTAAAAGAGACGATTTACAAATGAAAGAAGTTGAAGTTTGGGAACATGTATTAAAATGGGGACTTGCACAAAATCCCACACTTCTTCCAGATCCTAGTACTTGGTCAGATGAAGATTTCAAAACAATGGAAAATACTTTAAAACATTGTATACCCTTAATTAGATTTTTTAGTTTATCATCTAAAGATTTTTTACAAAAAGTTCGTCCTTGTAAAAACCTTTTAGAACGTCAAATTTACGAAAACTTATTAAATTCTCATTTGGATCCTGATAGTGAACCAATTGACAATATTTCACTTCCTAGAAATATAAAAATTGATGGAATTATTGATTCAAAAATTATTAATAATTTAAATATTATTTCAGTAGTTTCAAGATGGATTGATAAAATGGGTATTAATAATAAATTTGATTACTTAAGAGAATTGTATTTACCCTACGAATTTCAATTATTATTAAGAGGAAGTCGAGATGGATTTACTCCTAAAAAATTTCATGAATTATGTAATAATAAACCTTATACTGTAACATTTATCAAAGTAAAAGGAACGGAAGAAATTCTTGGTGGATATAACCTTTTGAAATGGGAATCTTCCGGTAGTTGGATTAAAAACAGAGATTGTTTTATTTTTTCTTTTAAAAATAATAATGCTAAAAATGCAATAATTAGTAATATAAAACATACAGATTATGCATTACTTTATGGTATTGTCGGTGGTCCATATTTTGGCGATATTGCTATATCTTCTAGTTATGATGATATGAATTATAATTTTATTTCTTATGGAAAGAATTATTATGAAAAAAGGATAAAAGATTCTGACGGTACATTTGCTATGGAAGATTATGAAGTATTTCAAATTATAAGGTGACGAGTGTATTTATCTTAAAAATATTATGAAATTTACACGTATAATTAACAAAAAAAATATATATATAAGAAAATTATTATGTTTGTTCAGACATTAAATAAGAAGTTATCCTAAAGGAGTGTTAGGTTTCAAATAGAAACTTAAATTTAGAAAATTTCCTTAAATAAATGATGTATTAAAAGATTTTTTTACTATTATCAATTTTAGTTTTTCTTAAATAAATTAGATTTTGAATCTTATACAAAACTCCATCTTTTTTCGTATATTATCGAAAATTCAAAATCTCTATATTTTGTTTTTTAAGAATTGCTAGATACAGATAAAAATTTTAATATTTGATTAGTTTATAGGTAGGATAGGTATTTAAGTAAAATAAAATCTTCAGTTATTTTTATAAATTTATCATAATTACTTTGTTTTCGCATAAATAAATTATTATATTTTTTCTGACTAATGCTGTGAGTGTAACTTACAAGTTTCGTCAAAGGATGATTTCAAACTTAGCGAAATCAGTATTACCAGATCACTTAATATTCTTAAACTGATAAAAATTCTGAATTAGTTTAAAACTGATGAAATCATTGAAACCTTTTATTAATATTTTTTTATATTATTTACTAATATTAAAGAATTAATAATTCTAGCCATATCCAGAATAAAAAATAAAAAAAATTATTCAGTTTTAGAATAAAATATTTTTCCGTGTCCATCCATTATCAGAATTTTTAAATTACCTTTTACTACTATTTGCATGTTATAAAATATAAAATTATGATTAATTTTCTTAAAAATTATATTTCAAAATACAACAATTAAATTTATATATATTACTAGATCACGGTAAATAGACATCACAATCTTTTATAAAAATGTTAATTGACTCAATCGAGTTCATTAAAATGCTTAGATTATAGCAAAATCATCTTTTTAATGATCAATATTAACAGAGTTAGTATAGCTTAACAAAATATTTAGATATAATTTAATTAAAATCATCCTAATTTTGATCAGATTTATAATTATTTATACGGTGACGTAATTTTTTACATATTTACATATATTTCAAAAAATCTGTAATATAATTTGTTCTTTATAATATAAAATGATTGTAGCATATAATTTTATTGTTATTTAAGTACGATCAACTTATTCACTTATAAAACTTATTAAAAACCACCTTTTTCTTCAACCTTTTTCTTAATGATCTTCAATCAATCGTTTTCTTCAATGATCTACAATTGACAGAAAACCGCTCAAATCATCATTTAAATTATTTTATTAGTACAAAAATGAGTTGAGTTTACAATATAAAAAAACTATTGTTACTTTAATGTAAGAAATTTTTAATTGCCTTTTTAACTATTACTTAAGTTATCATTATTATAAAAAAAAATAAAAAAATTCCGTTATTTAACGTATTTAACGTCAATCTATAAAAAGATATGCACATTGTTGATTGGTGATACTTGTGCACAATGATATCACTATTTGATTAAACGGCCGATAATATATAATTAAGGCGTTATAGATAATCATGCAGGGGACACTTGAGACACTTTACATGCATAAATAGTACAGTACATTCTGAATAAATATAATGTGCATTTTTCTTTCTGTCAATAAAAATTATTGTTAACAAAAATTTAAAACATTTTCGTTACTTGGAATAAAAATCTTTAAAAATTGAAATTTAACAAGTTAGAAATTTATTATTGTTCTCAATAATATTATTAACTTGTCTGTAACTTTATAAACTTACGAGATTTATCTGTGACTGATTTTCCAAATACTAATCACGTGTCAATTGGATAACTGAATACGAACTAGTTATTAATTTTCGCTCAGATATTTACCAAACTCGATTTTTCTAATAACAACAAACTAAAAAAAAAAATTAACTATGGATAATAGAAATGTATTAGTAGTTGGCGGTACTGGTTGTGGTAAATCTGTTTTATGTAATGTACTAACTGGCACTGATGAATTTAAGGAAGGAAATTACACAGTTAGCGAAACTCAAAATATTCAGATAAGAAGTTTTGATTGGAAAAAGATTAAATATAGTGTAGCTGATACTGTTGGGATTGGTAATATTAATCTAACTACGAAAGAAGTTTTGAGTAGTATAATAGAAAAAATTAATTCGATGTCGGAAGGAATAAGTCAGGTTTTACTTGTGACTGACGGAAGATTCTTAAAAGAAGAAATAGAAATATACGATTTTTTGAAGGAGATTTTTAAGGGCGGCTTTGTTACTATTGTGAGGACTAAATTTGCTAGCTTTCAAAATAAAGATGAATGTGAAAAAGATATTAAAGCAATGCTTGATGTCAATAAAAAAATTGCTAAAATAGTTAAATCATGTAAAGTCATCCATGTGGACAATCCTCCAATAGATATTAAAGCATATGAAAATAATAGTGATGATGATGAAGACGTAGTTACTATTAATAGAATAAATGGCAAAAGTAGAAATAAGTCAAGAGAAAAATTATTAAGCCACTTGGAGCAAGTATGTCAAGACGATAAATTAAAAATGGGGAAGAAATTTTCATTTAGCAAAATAGTCAAGATAATTAAAAAAAATTAGATGAAAATACGAATTTGTTCAATATTAAAATGAACGCTGTTGCGGACTTCTTAATTTTAAATTTTAAATAATAAAACAATGTTTTTTAATTGTAAATTTTTTTTTTTTTGAATTAAATTGGTACTTGAGAAATATGTGTGGTTACATGGTTTGAGGCTCTAAGCAATGGTTTTCGTATGGTTCGATCGAATAGATATTTTGTATTATCATTTTGCATTGAATATTATGGCAGAGTTAAAAATCATAATTTTGTCGAAATAAGATTTCAATCTAGGTGGGTGCAATTATTATAATACACGTAGACTAGCGCATTTATTTTATTTTTTTTTTTAATGGTCGTAAAAAAAGAGGGTTAGAAACTTGAAATGATAATTCATATATAAGTCTTATTTAAGAACGATTTTTTTTAAAAAAAAATAAACTATTAGAATTGCAAAAAGTAAAATCAAGAATGGTTTCAAATTTTTTTTCCAACGGAAGTAATGTATATCATACTTACTAAACGAGTTACTTCGACAATGTATTTTTAATAAACTTCTTGTTCTACATATCTGTATGCAATTAATCAAATCAACTACTTTTCTTAAATAAAAAAAAAATTACTAAACGAGTGGAGTTACACTAACAGTTATATTCAAAAAAAGTATATTATTTTGTATTTTTATTGGAAAAGACATGAAAAAATAAGTAAAAGTCATAGCAGATATAGTAGAAGACGTATTTATTCTATTTATCACAGTTTTATACTTACATCAATACATCATGATGAACACGTGCAGAAGTTAACAAAAAAATTTTTTTTTTTTATTATTATTAATAACCGACAAGTAAAACTTTGTTAGTTAGTTTTAGGTTTGAAAGACGGAAACGTTAACTTTTGGGTCATCATTTATTTTAGCTTCGCCCACAACATTGGCTCTAGCAAAATATTGCAATTCTTAATACCGAGTAAAGTGCATGTCTCAAGAGATTTTGCCTAAAAATTAACGTCATATTAAGGAGATCAGCACATATTACTATCAGCTCTTCAGGGCCGACATCGTATAATGCTGCTTGGCATTATCAAAAAAAGGAAGACTTACATAATAGTTTGATCATTCTACGCAAAATCTGAGGATCTGACCTTTTATATATAAGTTCGGGCCTATTGTACAACCGCACAAGAATTTAATTTAAATGACCCCTTTTCCATATTTGAACCTTTCTTTTTTTTAAAAAAAAAACTAAAAATGTCTACTCAATTTTTTTCGAAATTAAGTCAAAATTACATTGAATTAATAGATGATGATGTATATTATGATATTACGGTTGAAGTTGGTAAAGAACCTAATGTAAAAATCCTTCGTGCTCATGTTAGTATTCTGTGTTGCCGTTCCCCATATTTACGAAGAACTTTGACTACTAATAAGAAGAATAAAGATAATAATTCTTTAGCTCACATTAAGTTACCAAATATATCATCGGAAGTGTTTCAAATTATTATAAAGTAAGTTTGCATACAAGTTTTTATTATACTAGTAGAATTTTCATATTCAAATTCAAAATTCACTTTTTTTTTGTATAGGTATATGTATGGTGGTATTCTTTCATTGAATGGCCAAGACAATTCTGAAATTCTCAAACTATTATTGGCCGCTGATGAATTACTACTTCAAGAACTTGTTGATTATTTACAAATTTATTTAATTGAAAATAAATCTGAATGGATGGAACAACATTTTGAACTTATTCATCGAACAAGCTTTCAATCCAATTCTTTATTACAACTTCAACAATTTTGTACAGATATTATGGCAAACTCTCCAGAGAAAATATTTAAATCTCTTGATTTCACTTCGCTTCCCGAAAAATCTTTAGTTCAACTTATCAAAAGAGACGATTTACAAATGAAAGAAGTTGAAGTTTGGGAACATGTATTAAAATGGGGTCTTGCACAAAATCCCACACTTCTTCCAGATCCTAGTACTTGGTCAGATGATGATTTTGACAGCATGAAAAATACTTTACAAGATTGTTTATCTTTAATTAGATTTTTTAGTTTATCATCTAAAGAATTCTTGCAGAAAATTTGTCCTTATAAAAAACTATTGAAACGTCAACTTTATGAAAAATTATTAATTTCTTACTTGGATCCTGATATTGACCAAACTAGCAATATTTCACTTCCTAGAAATCTTAAAATTGATGGAATTATTGATTCAAAAATTGTAAATAATTTAAATATTATTTCAACAATTTCAAGATGTATTGATAATATTAATAGCAAATTTTCATATGTCAGAGAATTTTACTTACCGTACAAATTTCAATTGTTATTAAGAGGAAGCAGTGATGGATTTACACCTAAAAAATTTCATAAATTATGTGATGATATACCCCATACTGTTACATTTATTAAAGTAAGAGGAACAGATGAAATTATTGGTGGATATAATCCGTTAATATGGAAATCTTCTAGTGGTAGTTGGGGCAAAACTAAAGATAGTTTTATTTTTTCTTTCAAAAATGATAATGTTAAAGATGCAATAATTAGTTATATTACTAACGATATATGTTATGCAGCAAATTATAAGAGTATACATGGACCATTTTTTGGTGATGATATTGTGATATATTCCTCTAATGGAGATTCTAGAGATTATGATAATATTTGGTGTCAAAAGAAGTATTATGAAAAAAAGATAAGAGAGACAAAAGACAAATTTTCTATGGATGACTACGAAGTATTCCAAATAGTAAAGAGATAAATAATATTATTATATTAAATGTATTGGTTTTATTTATTTTATTTAAAACAAAAAATATTTTAGTATTAGATAATTCAAATTTTAAATATGTTTTACTTCCATTAAATAAATTATTGAACGCGCTTAAAATTGCTATTTTTATAATTATTATATTGTATTTACGCGTGAAAATAATGCTGCATCTTGTGTTGTTTCATGTAAAACTTTTTCTACTTACTAAATGTACCATAATTTTTTTTATATATTCCTTTTTTATGATATCACAGCCTGAATTTTTTGTATAAATAACTTTCTTATTTGCCTAATTTTTGAGTTTCCATTAATTTAAAGAGGTTAAGTTTATAATTTGGCAAATATATTCATTATGAGTGAAGGATTAAAAGATAGATGAATATTATTTATAGAGAACCGATTTCTTTAGTTTTTATCATCAAAATAATTATACGATCGCGATATTATTTATATATTTGTTTCGCAGTATGACTTCGGTCAATGATAGTGTTCCAATCACCCGTTTATATTCGGATATCCGTCATCCGTCGGATAAATTAGATAGATCGGATGAACATTTTGTTAACGGATCGGATAACAGACTGAAGTCGGGCCATCCGTCAAGATCCGGAACCCTTTTATCCCTTATAAAATATTTTCCTATAAATATATAAATTGGTAAAAACTTGAATTAGACACATTCTTGTAATATATAGACAAAAATATATTGAGATGGCGTTTATTTTACATAAGAATAGAAAAATAAAATTGGTTTAATAAAAGAGCGTTCATTGTTTAAGAATTTTTGATAGTTCATATTGTTATTTTTAAGGTTTATATTTCAAAGGACTATTAATGATAATACTTTTCCAAGAAATTACTTCAAAATTTTTTGCTAATCTCCAAAACTTTATAATAAGATAATCCTATTTCTGGATATTTGAAATTTCGATAAGAAAATAATACCTTTCCTTAAAATTATTATTAGCTTAACCTACTAGTCTATTCATGATTATAATTATGGGATGTGAATTATACTTTAAATTAAGTAAAGTTATTATTATGTGTGTAAACTAGATTACCATAAAATATCGCCAACAAAGGATAGAATGGCGAATGTATCTCCAAAATATGAGGATTTGAAAGATATTTTTGTGAAATGTGGAGAAGAGATGGAATGGGAAGCTATAGAAAAGGCTGCGGTAAGTAAGACAGAAGTGGATGCCGAAGGATGACGTACGTGTTTTTATAAAAGAAAGCGTCGTTTGCGCGGCGGAATCACATGAAGTGATACAAAAATTTACTACGTTAAACGATGAGTTTACAAAGCGCGTTAAGGAGACGGATCCTAAGAATATGAATGAAAAAAGAGCAACCAAGAGCCAGGAAAAGATGTACAAGAAAAGATAGAGGGTGGAACTAGTGTGAATCATATTTTGAAAGATCCTAGTTGAAGTTACGTATTTTACGTTATAAAAATTCCCAACAAGAAATAGTTAAGATTATGTTTAATGTATTAGTTTAATTTAGATAGATTCCTTGTTGACATGATGCTTTTGCGTCCATATTTTTTGCGTCCATATTATAATTGTTTATGTAATAAATTTTTATAATACTAATAAAGGGTTTTTACCAAAAAAAAAAGGATTACCAAAAAATAAGTAAAATAATTGCAGATCAAGTCGGACCCAAAGGTGCCACCTGTAAATACTGTAAGAGGTGGAATTATTCAACACTATTTTAAGTTGTTTTGTAGAAGGTATGTTAAAAAACTAAAAAAAAAATTTTAATCTAAAGGATATTGGACTCAAAGGGTGTTACTGTTTAGAAGAAGGCCCAGCATCTGTGGAGTCCAATACGAGATGTTGGACGGGCAATTTTGCGGTCACGTTTTGGATTTGAGTTGTTGGTGTCATCATAGTTGGGAAACCAATCATTATCGATATGTTGAAGCACGTTAATATCAGCCTGAGGTATAAGTTTAAAGCATGTCTTTTTGACTGATTGTAAAATTTCATAGTTATGTAGATTTGAATTATTAATAGCCATCCTTTTGTTATTACTGGCTAATGCGCAACTTGGACAGGTCAATGCACGGACGAGATTCCATAGGTTCAGTCGCATCGTATGAAAGTAATTGTTCAGGACGAAAACGTTCGTCAAAGATTTCTTTAAAATTTGTAACAAAATTATTAAATTCACGTTCAAGACGTGCACGAGTCTTACGATTAGTGGATCTTTCACTTCTACTTTTGAAACTGTTCATTCGTTCATCATAGAACGTATTCATCATAGTGATATTGTAGCGAAACGATCGATCACGTGACCAAAATTCGGCCTAATCACGAGGTGACGATAAATGTTCGAAATGTTGCATATGTTGCATATATGTAACATATCAAATATGTTCAACATATCAAATATATGCAACATATCAAATATGCTTAATTTATTTAATATATTTAATATATGCAATATGTTAGATATTTTTAGTCTGGTATTTTTACATATATATAGACCTGTAATTAGATCTGTAGTTGAATGAAGTTCAAGTAGAAGAGTTTTCTTAATAAAAATGGTTCTAATGATTATATTAAATAAACTGTTGTTTGAATTTAACGAAATATAAATTTGTTATCCTTTATTCGTGTTGGGAGTATATGCCGACGTACAGTGCTATACTACACGTCTGATTGGATTGTTTATTAAGTGTTTATACATATAGTTTATTTATTGATTATACCCGTCTATCTATATACCTTCTGCTTACCCTTTTCCATTTGTTTACGTTTTAAATGCTAAAGAACTGGCTATAACAATATCCTCAATTCGACGGTCACGAAATTGATTACGAAAATCGTAATATGATTGTGAAGAAATCGTTGAAGCACGAGCTAAAGCCACATAGCGCCTTTTATTCAATAACTTTAGAATTTCAGGATGAGGAATAATAGTGGTGGCGGGTCCATCGAAGATTCCAGTAATATGCACTGTTGGCGAATTATCTTGTGCTCTAAAAGCAATATTGCGGGAGGCATTCTTAAGCGTCCAAAGAGGTGTTTTAAAGGGATATCTTCCTCTAAATGCGATGAGATGTTTGATAATTTTAGATATTTTAAATGTCGTATTGGTTTAGCGATATATTGAGATTCTAAAAACAAGAATCGGTGTTTTCGAGCTTGAAAAATTCTAGTGTCCAAGTTAGAATTTCCAGAACCAATTGGTGCTTTAAAGATCCTACGACAATGACGTTCAAAACGTTCATGTTTTTTCTTTGTGCGCGCATTAGATTGAGATAAACGTTCGAATCCATTCAAAAATTTTTTGTACATATAACGAGATCCTTGGTCGATGACTTTCTTTAAACCATTAGAGCGGTAGGAACATTATAACTAATGCCCAAGCGGTTGGAGTAAATACGTTGTTTCTTTGGAACGCAAACTCTATTGGCATGCGAGATTATACTATAAGATGATGTATCATTAGGAGATTTTGTTTATGATGACGTGTATTATGAAATAGTTTAGTAGAAAAAAATCTTTTTTGATGATTGCCACATGCAAATCTAACGTTAGACATTACAAAAGGGCAAGGAACGTTACAAATATGTGGTGTAGAAGGAGTGTTGACGATTCCATTATTTTTGATATCTATATTATATGGGCAAGGAACAAAAATTCCAAAATAAAATCTATATTTTTTATGTGAAATTAAAAAATGTTCGTGTAATATTATTGCGCTCTTTTTTATCTAGGGCACGTGACTGTAAAAATTTAATTCTTTCTAGCAATTTTGATCGTATTAAGCTTAAGAATTTTGATTGTATACTGCGTGGTAAGGGGAAAAAATGCGTGAGCATTATACTGATTTGGTATTTGTCATTGGGAAATTTGCTCGTGGATTTATACCGAAGGGGAGTAGTCTTTAATAGATAATCATTTGTATGGGATTTCATTGGTGTTTTGATGTCGATCGGCAGGCTCAAAAAAGAAACTTTTGAGCGGCGGAAATTCATAGATCTTGTTATAACCAGTTTTTTTTCTTGTTTTCACGTGAAATTTTTCAGGGACACCAGGAGAGAATTTTTTCCCAGAGGAAAAGTGATAGGTTTTGAAAAGGACATATAAAAAGAGTGTAAAATATACAATAAAAGTATCTTTTTATGATAAGATTAAGTTTGTATAATTGTAACGTAAAATGACGTTGTAAAGTGTTGAACTCTTTAAAATAAAAATAATGTAACGGTCAATAGTATGTTAAAATGTTTGTCATAAAACTTCACCTTTCAAGAAAGGTCGTATAATTCTTTTAAAGGTTAAAAACGTTTACCATATGTATATACTACAATATTTGGAGTGCCAGTATCGGTAGATTTATTCGCATTTGGGTTGAGTTTTAAGCGAAAAATAAAATTTAAAAGGTGTTGAAGTTAAAAAAAACTTTTACTGCGCCATTATATGAATTTTTCACACAAAGAGTTCCCGGTACGTATCATACTAACCATACTAACCAAATTTGACATGAACACAAAATAACAGGTGCTCGTGTAATATTACATGCATTATAAATTAACTTGCAAATCCATAAATCCATGGTTTTCTGTATTTTGTAAAATTATAAATATAAAACATGTCAACTCAATTTTTCTCAAAATTAAGTCAAAACTATATTGAATTACTAGGAGACGATGAATATTATGATATTACAATTGAAGTTGGTGAAGATCCTAATGTAAAAATCTTTCGTGCGCATATGAATATTTTATGTTACCGTTCTCCATATTTAAGACGGGTTTTAGTTTTAAATAAAGAGAATAAAGATAATATCTTAACTCATATTAAATTATCAAATATATTACCAGAAAATTTTCAAATTATTTTAAAGTAAGTATTATATAAATTAAGTTTATTTAAGTAACTCTAATATTCAAATTCTAACTTTTACACTTTTAATATAGATATATTTATGGTGGTATTCTTTCGTTAAATGAGCAAGATAATTTAGAAATTATTAAGGTTATGTTGGCTGCAAATGAACTACTTCTTCAAGAATTAGTTGATTATTTGCAAAAATATTTAATTGAAAATAAAACCGAATGGATGGAACAACATTTTGAACTTATTCATAGGACAAGCTTTCAATCAAATTCTTTGTCGGAACTTCAACAATATTGTGCAGAATTTATGGCAAACTCTCCAGAGAAAATATTTAAATCACTTGATTTCACTTCACTTCCTGAAAAATCTTTAGTTCAACTTATTAAAAGAGATGATTTACAAATGAAAGAAGTTGAAGTTTGGGAACATTTGTTAAAATGGGGTCTTGCACAAAATCCCACACTTCTTCTGGATCCCGATACTTGGTCGGATGAAGATTTCAGAACAATGGAAAATGCTTTACAACATTGTTTACCCTTGGTTAGATTTTTTGGTTTGTCATCTAAAGAATTCTTACAAAAAGTTCGTCCTTATAAAAAACTCTTAAAACGTCAACTTTATGAAGATTTATTAAATTCTCATTTGGATCCTAATAGTGAACCAACTGATGATATTCTACTTCCAAGGAATCTTAAAATTGATGGAATTATTGATTCAAAAATTGTTAATAACTTAAATATTATTTCAACCATTTCAAGACAAATTGATAAAATGGTTATTAATAATAAATTTGACCATTTAAGAGATTTATATTTACCATACAAATTTCAATTATTATTAAGAGGGAGCCATGATGGATTTACACCTAAAAAATTTCATGAATTATGTAATGATATACCTTATACTGTTACATTTATTAAAGTAAAAGGGACAGATGAAATTCTTGGTGGATATAATCCAATAATATGGAAATCTTCTCGTGGTTGGAATAAAACTAAAGATAGCTTTATTTTTTCTTTTAAGAATAATAATGCTAAAGATGCAATTATTAGTAATGTAGAAAATACAAAATGTGCAATTTATCATGGTAATAATAATGGCCCATGTTTTGGCGATGATATTGTTATATTTTCTTCTAAAGAATCTACAAATTACAGTACTATTGTTTGTAAAAAATCTTATTATGAAAAAAAGATGAGAGATAAAGATGGTGTGTTTTCAATAGAAGATTATGAAGTATTTCAAATCACATAAGGATAAGTATATGTTTATTTTTAGATTTTAAATGTCATTGATTTAAAAGATATCTATTTTATATACAACATTATAACTGATAACAAAAATGATTGTTCTAAGTACTACGGTATATTATGCAATAAAGAAGTTACCGGCTCATTACTGAACAAATATAATAGGAGTATATAATTATTATTGGATTTCTATTAAAAACAAATTTTTGAAATTCAACATCTCCATATTTTCACAAATCAAATATATTGCCGTTGTAAAATAAAATTTAATAAATTTTCCTTGATGATTAAAGATTAAGTAATAAAATGACACAAATTTGCGTAGTTATTAAATAATTGTAAAAGCAAATAAAGATTCAAGATTTATTTTTAGAAGTTCCATAAAAATATCAGTTTATAAAACTTTTGGTAAAACCTCTTTTCCATAAGTGATACAGTAAATGAGTATGAATACTGAAATATTAAAAAATATTAGAATGAAATAAATTTTAATCTTTGTATACATATAATATTAACTAATATAGCGTACTCTTATTAGTATTTATGATAGTTATCATCAGTCAATCCGTATGTGCACATTTTCGATATAATAAAGGTTAGAAGTGGAATTTTTTTTCTATATTATGTATTGAAATATCTTCATGTACGTCTAATTTACAATAATATCAATTTAGAGTTTATCGCATTTTCAATTTGTAATTTTGTAGCGTTTTATCCATTCTAATATTCCTATTGACAACGTACATTGATAATAAATTCAATATGAATATACTTACTGTATGACTGTACGTATAACAAATTACATTGATTAGGCCAAGTAAATAAAATTATTCGTTTCTCATGACTGGGCGGGTCATGTAAATGTGACGAAAAGATAAATTTTATTTTATTTGGTCATGTGATTCTGGTTTGACCAATAATAATCATAAAAAAATAATTTTTTTTCCCACTGTGACCTGGGCTACAAATTTATTAAATCTCTAGAAATAGGCTAAATTTTTTTTTGAAAAATCATTTTTTTTCCGGGCGGCCGGGTTAAATTTACAAATTTAGAATTTTTTTTTCATGAGAAATGAATAATTTTATTTCTTTGGCCTTATATAGAAACACTAAAAAATGACTATCTTCTAGAATACTTTGTAAAAAAATCCAACGGATAGATTCAAAAGCGCTCATATTATTTATGAAGCTAAATAAATTACTGTAAATTCTATACCAAAGATATAATGATTGAAGATTAACATTTTTAGATCCTAAGCTTAATTTGAAATAATTCATAATTTTTTTCTAGTTTTTTTTTTAAATCATACTTAAAATTTCAATTACTATTTTTGATTTAGTTTTCTTTGAAAATGTTTAGATGAGGTTATTAAAATTAGGATTAAAATGGTTAGTGGGAATCATTGAAAAGTTTTCATCATAAGTGTTATAAGATCCATCGTCATGAACCAAATCATCATGAATATAAAAAAATTACTTATTAGGCTTTGAATTGCATAAAAAATTTGTATAAAAGGCTGAAAAATGAGAAAATGTCAATTCTCGAAAATATCTCGCATATTTACATGAAAAAAGGGGTACAATTTACTCTATATTTTTCTTTAAAAAATAAAAATGCATTTGCTGTACATCACGTGCTCATTTTTTTTTGTTAAAACAAACAAATTGAAATATTACAAGAATTCCTGATTCTTCATTGGTGGAAGAAATATATTAAAAATATGAGTATAATGAATTATAATTTATTATTACATCATCTTTATCACTATCCTTTTTGACGGGTTGATTTAAAATATAAATACGATAATTTATAAAAGAAGTTCAATAAAGGGTTATTCCATTTAAACCAATGAGATAGATCATAGATGACTATTATTTTGTAGATTTCACGCTATTAAAATTTTTATGGTAAAATGGCTGCAGATTAACGTATTGTACAAGATCCGCTGTACAACATTTATTACCTTTTTATTATTCTTTTAAAAAAAGACAAACGAAAAATGTCTACTCAATTTTTTTCAAAATTAAGTCAAAACTATATTGAATTGTTAGGAGATGATGAATATTATGATATTACAATTGAAGTCGGAGAGGATCCTAACGTAAAAATCATTCGTGCTCATATGAATATTTTATGTTATCGTTCCCCATATTTACGACGAGCTTTAGTTTCTAATAAGAAAAATAAAGATAATGTTTTGGCTCATATTAAGTTACCAAAATTATCACCTGAAGTCTTTCAAATTATTTTAAAGTAAGTGTACAAATAAATTTAATATTATAATAGCAAGTTTTCTATTATTTAATATTGAAATTTTAATTTAATATAGATATATTTATGGCGGGGTTCTTTCATTGAACGAGCAAGATAACTCAAAAATTATTAAAATTTTATTGGCTGCAGATGAATTACTACTTCAAGAACTAGTTGATTACTTACAAGTATATTTAATTGAAAATAAATCCGAATGGATGGAACAAAACTTTGAACTTATCCATCGTACAAGTTTTCAGTCCAATTCTTTAATACAACTTCAACAATTTTGTACGAATTTTATGGTAAACTATCCAGAGAAAGTATTTAAATCATTTGATTTCACTTCGCTTCCTGAAAAATCTTTAGTTCAACTAATTAAAAGGGATGATTTACAAATGAAAGAAATTGAAGTTTGGGAACATTTGTTAAAATGGGGTCTTGCGCAAAATCCCACACTTCTTCCAGATCCCGATACTTGGTCGGATGATGATTTCAATATAATGGAAAATACTTTACAACATTGTATGCCCTTGGTTAGGTTTTTTAGTTTATCATCTAAAGAATTCTTACAAAAGGTTCATCCATATAAAAAACTCTTAAAACGACAACTTTATGAAAATTTATTAAGTTCTCATTTGGATCCTGATAGTGAACCAACTGACAATATTACACTTCCAAGAAATATTAAAATGGGTGAAATTATTGATTCAAAAATTATTAATAATTTAAGTATTATATCAATTATTTCAAGACGGATAGACAAAGTGGATGTTAACAATAATTTTATTCATTTAAAACAACCATATAAATTTCAATTATTATTAAGAGGAAGCCGAGACGGATTTACACCTAAAAAATTTCATGAATTATGTAATGATATACCTTGTACTGTCACATTTATTAAAGTAAAAGGAACAGATGAAATTCTTGGTGGATATAATCCAATAATATGGAAATCTCATGATTCTGGTTTTTGGGCTAAAACTAAAGATAGCTTTATTTTTTCTTTTAAAAATAATAGTGTTAAAGATGCAATCATTAGTAACGTAGAAAATAAAAATCATGCAGTGTATCATCGCTCTATTCATGGTCCACATTTTGGAAGTGATATATTTATAAGTTCTTCTACCGAATGTAAAGATTATGAGAAATCTTTTTGTAGAAAGTATTTTTATGAAAAAATGATAAGAGATATTAAATTTACCGAACAACATTTTCTTATAGAAGAATATGAAGTATTTCAAATTACAAATAAACTAGGTAACGGTGACCGTTAAACGTCCAAAGCGGGCGTCACGCTGCACATTTTTCCAAAGTGAAATCTTATTAGTAATATTATCTTTATTGTCAAACTCAATTGTTAAAGTTTTTTATTGATAAATAGTTTAATAAAATAATTTAACATAATTATAAATTAAACACTGAAATTAATAGAATGTAATTTTAGACAATTTGTAATAATAAATAAAAGTTTGTTAATTGAAAATTAATCGTTTTTCTTCAGACAATCTCTCTTGTAAACTTAATGCGTTGAAGTCTTTCAAACGAAAATGGCTTAAAAAGTACATCATCAAGAGCACAGACCCTGGAAATTGCCACAATTTTGCGTTAAGATTTTAATAACTAAAATAAACCCTATAAAAATAAGTGTCCGGAAATTGTCCAGAAATCGAATCTAGAAAATTTGTCTAAATAATTGTCCAGAAAATGTCCAGGTACCATGTCCGGAAATTGTTCCGAAAACACTCATTTCTGCCACCATCACTATAATTGCTCTTAACTTAAAACTTTATATCATAGATATATAGTATTCTTGCTTGCTCATTAGTATGACAAAGAAGGTTATGGATGTCAGTTTTGTGCTTTTTGCGTTTTTTTACAAAATTAATTTATCCTTTTTTTGGAAATAGCGCCCAGAATTTGTCCGGAATTTTTTCATGTCCAAAATTTGTCCAGTTCAAATTATCTGAATTTTTACTATAACCAGAATTTATCCAGGTTTATCTGTCCGGAATTTGTCCAAAATTTTATACTGGACAAATTCTGGATAAATTCTGGACAAATTCCGGATATGTCAAAATTTTAAGTATCAAATTTGTAGCAAAAAAATAGACATTTTCCGGACAATTTCTGGACATGCCAGATTTATTCTGGACCAGTTTCCAGACATTTTCATAGACATTTTCCAGATGATTATTTTTTTATTGGGCATGTTTTAAAATAGGCAAACAACAAAAACAAATGGGCTAATTGGTTAGTGGGAATCATTGAAATGTTTTTATTGTAAATGTTTTAAGATCCGTCATTATGAAACAAATCATTATGAATATGAAAAAATTATTTACTAGGCTTTGAATTGTATAAAAAGCTGAAAAATAAAAAAATTAAATCTCGAAAATATCTCTAATATTTACATGAAAAAAGGTGAAGGCACAATTTACTCTATATTTTCTTTAAAAAATAAAAATGCATTTGCTGTACATCACGTGTTCATTTTTTTTCGTTAAAACAAACAAATTGAAATATTACAAGAATTCCTGATTCTTCATTTGGCGAAAGAAACATATTAAAAATACAACAATAGGTGAGTATCATGAATTATAATTTTCTTGTTATATCATCTTTATCACAATCCTTTTTACGGGTTGATTTAAAATATGATTTATATGTCAATAAAAAGAAGGGCAATAAAGGGTTATTTTCATATAAACCATAATTATTCGTAGATTTCAAGCTAAATTTTTATGGTAAGATGGCTGCAGATTGGCGTATTGTACATGATCCACTGTACAACATTTATTTACCTTTTTTTCCATAATGATTTTTATCTTTTTTTATTCTTTTTAAAAAAAGACAAACGAAAAATGTCTACTCAATTTTTTTCAAAATTAAGTCAAAACTATATTGAATTGTTAGGAGATGATGATTATTATGATATTACAATTGAAGTCGGAGAGGATCCTAACGTAAAAATCATTCATGCTCATATGAATATTTTATGTCATCGTTCTCCATATTTACGACGAGCTTTAGTTTCTAATAAAAAAAATAAAGATAATGTTTTAGCTCACATTAAGTTACCAAAAATATCACCTGAAGTCTTTCAAATTATTTTAAAGTAAGTTATTATACAAATAAATTTAATATTATAATAGCAAGTTTTATAATATTTAATATTAAAATTTAACTTAATATAGATATATTTATGGCGGGATTCTTTCATTGAACGAGCAAGATGACTCAAAAATTATTAAAATTTTATTGGCTGCAGATGAATTACTACTTCAAGAACTAGTTGATTACTTACAAGTATATTTAATTGAAAATAAATCCGAATGTATGGAACAAAACTTTGAACTTATCCATCGTACAAGTTTTCAGTCCAATTCTTTAATACAACTTCAACAATTTTGTACAGATTTAATGGTAAACTCTCCAGAGAAAATATTTAAATCACTTGATTTTACTTCACTTCCTGAAAAATCTTTGGTACAACTTATTAAAAGAGACGATTTACAGATGAAGGAAATTGAAGTTTGGGAACATGTATTAAAATGGGGACTTGCGAAAAATCCCACACTTTTTCCTGATCCTAGTACTTGGTCAGATGACGATTTCAAAGCAATGGAAAATACTTTACAACATTGTTTATGTTTAATCAGATTTTTTAGTTTATCATCTAAAGAGTTCTTACAGCAAGTTCATCCTTATAAAAAACTCTTAAAACGTCAACTTTATGAAGATTTATTAAATTCTCATTTGAATCCTGATAGTGAACCAACTGAAAGCATTTCATTTCCTAGAAATATTAAAGTAGATGGAATTATTGATTCAAAAATTATTAATAATTTAAATATTATTTCAACCATTTCAAGACGTATTGATAAAATGGTAATTAATAATAAATTTGACCATTTAATTGCTAATTCGGTTAAGATCAGCAGTGTCCTACTATGTAAAATTGGGGAAATTGGTGCAAATAATAAAAATAATTATCATATGATCTAATAATCCAATTTTGATGAACTTTTTTTTGTTCTGTAAGTCTGGATTACCTTTATAAAATAAAAATAATTTCATTGAAATTGGACCATTAGATTGTGAGATAATCACAAAAACATATTTTACTGACAACGATCAGATTCCATTAATAACAAAGCAGACAATTATCTCCTAATTCAGTGATCCAATTTCGATAAACTTTTTTTTGTTATTTAGATCTCAATAATCTCTACATAATAAAAGAATTTTGTCAAAATTGGGCCTCTAGATCATGAGATAATTGCGAAAACATATTTTGCCAGACGATTTTTAGATTCATGATATGGCAAAATATATCTTTGTGATTATCTTCCGATCTAGCAGTCCAATATTGACAAACTTTTTTTTATTGTGCAGAAGAGGTTAAGACCTAAAAGACAAAAAAAAATTATTGAAATTGGATCACTGAATTAGGAATCAATTCTTTTTTTATGATTTACTAAAATTTAGTCATAATAATAATATGAAATACTTTTTCACGATTTTCTTATAATTTAGTATTTCAATTTCAATAAATTTTTTATTTTATTGAGAAAATCAAGATCTATAAAACAAAAAAAAGTTCATTGAAATTGGATCATTGGATCAAAAGATAATTATTTTCTTTTTTTGCCCCGATTTTACATAGTAAGACACTGCTGATCTTAACTGAATTAGCAATTAAGAGATTTGTATTTACCATACAAGTTTCAATTATTGTTAAGAGGGAGCCGAGATGGATTTACACCTAAAAAATTTCATGAATTATGTAATGATATACCTTGTACTGTTACATTTATTAAAGTAAAAGGAACAGACGAAATTCTTGGTGGATACAATCCAATAATATGGAAATCTCATGATTCTGGTTTATGGGCTAAAACTAAAGATAGTTTTATTTTTTCTTTTAAAAGTAATAGTGTTAAAGATGCAATCATTAGTAACGTAGAAAATAAAGATCATGCAGTGTATCATCACTCTAATTTTGGTCCACATTTTGGAAGTGATATACAGTGGTCGAAAAAAGTCCTCGGAATTACAAAAAAATGCAAAAAATGAGCAACCAGTGATCAGAATTGCTTCAAATTTTGCAGATTTATTACCAAATGTGTGAATATTATGCATACAAAATTTCAGCTGTTTATCTTGCTTCTTTGTCTCGCAATCGTTTTTTTAAAGTTCAAAAAAATAAGTCATCAAAAATTTAACCTACAAAAAATCTGAAATTCTGATATAATATTCAAATTGAAGTTTATTAAAAATTGAACAGTTATAAATCATAGTTTATGGTATGATAATTTTAACAAAAAAAATTTGGCCCTTTATTATTTGTTAGTTGTTGAGAAAATTGGAATCAAATTTTATCCACCACAATTGATCGCAACTGTTTTCTACCCTTAAAATCAATTGAAAGAACTAAAATTCATAATCAAAGTTAAACTATAATAATTATAAAAAAATTATTGTAAAAACTATTTAATAATAGATTAATATTAAAAAAAAATTATCTATACAAATAATTTTAATGTACTATGATTTTACTATTTTAATTTTAATGACTTTAGTGCTTTTGAGCCAATTTTTAATCTCACTTTACAGAAAACTAACTGATTAAACTATAATCAAATTTTTTTAATAAACTAATTAGAAATATATTTTTTTACGTTTATAATTTTTTATTATAAGTATACAAGCTGATTTTTAGTAACTGAACGCAAAATGTTAATCATTTCAAGTTATCGTATTGCTTAAATTTTTAATGATTTTTTTTTGAACTTAAAAAACCGATTGTGAGACAAGGAAACAAGATAAATGGCTGAAATTTTGTATGCATAATATTCACACATTTGGTAATAAATCTGCAAAATTTAAAGCAATTCTGATCACTGGTTGCTTAATTTTTGCGTTTTTTGTAATTCCGAGGACTTTTTTCGACCACTGTATGTATAAATTCTCCTACCGAAAATAGTGATTATGAAGCTGTTCTTTGTAGAAAGTATTTTTATGAAAAAATGGTAAGAGATATTAATTTAAACGACAAATATTTTTTTATAGAAGAATATGAAGTATTTCAAATTACAAATAAATAAATGAAGTGTTTCGTTTTTATTTGAAACAAGGATATCTTAAATTACTTTATTGTATGCGCTATTATCGGGCAATTATTATGGTTAATATGGTTAATATCATGTTTTCTAATATCTTACGTGATGACATTATGTTTACTTAAAAGGATAAGTTAAAAAAGTCTATCGGTAGTTTAAAATTGTATACGGGACATTAATTTCCGTGGTATAAACCAGTTATTTCATGATCAGCCTCGGTCTCATTATCATCACGTCACCGCCGTGATGATCAATGTATCGTTAAGTTGTTAAATAAATTTATCGTACACTTAAGTTGCTGTTATAGAGAAGAAATAGAAAAAATATTATGAATTTTCTTAACCTTTATTAGATAAAAAGAAATAATGTTGCAAGTAAAGTCCTATTCATATCTTTTTTATTTCGAATTTGATTAAAAAAGATTCCATCTAACTCGTGAAGTTTAATTATTTTTATAAAAAAAAAAAAGAAATGCTATAACGTTCGTCCAGAGTTTCAGATGGTAATGAGAACATATACCTCAATTATTTTACATTACGTTTGTTGAAAAATATTTATACAAATAGTACATTAGTTTAACTACTATACGACAAACATGTACTAGTTGTTATTATATAAATTATATTTATGTACAAAAAAAAATATTTTTTTTTTTTTACTATCTTCTCTTGTGACTTAAATCATATACAGGTAAAGTGAAATAAGAAGTTTCGAGGGTTATTAATTCAGCAAAAGCATTATACCAGGCCATTAATGAGGTTAATATACCGAATACACCACCAGCTTTTGTTAAGCCATTTGGTCCTTTTACATCTTCGCTAAGTTGGTAAAATTTCCCTAATGTAAGTAAGACCATTGCAGTGTTTAAGAAAAAGAATAATAACAGAGTTGCTCCATTTGTTTTGAGCGCCGCTAATGTCAAAAGGAACGTAACTGTTAAGTTAAAAAAAAAAAAAAGACGAGCTTTTAGTAAAAATGATAAAATGTATATATGAGTCACGTGTATAGAATATACTTACAGATAGTCCATGCTAATAAATATATTCCAACTAAAAAAAAATTAGTAATGATTAATTTGATATCAAAATTTATTTTAATGAAGAAAAAAAACTTTATTTACTAGCATGATCAACTGCAAAAGGATCTTCGGGTATGTAAAAATCTGTAAGACGAAAAATGAAATTTGAAGCGTAAGAGAGCCAAAAAGCACCAAAAGAACCAGCAGCGGTGGCACCAAAGGTATTTCCAGCTTTAAGATGCCACAATCCTGCTATTAATTGTACTAGACCACCATAAAATAATGCCAATCCTACTACAATATTTGGAAGTTGTAGGTAATAGGATCCAGAATTATTAATCGACAATACAAATGTTGTTAAAGCAAATGCGCATAACCCTATTAATTTAAATACAAAAAAATTATGGATGAAATTAGAAAAGCTAAAATTTTAATTTAGTTTAATAAGGAATATTACCGTTCCCACTTAATTGTTTGTTAGGGGTATTTAAACATAACTTTTTCAAAAAAAAAAAATAGAAGGGTGAAAACGTTAAATAAACAATTAAGTTGGAATGGTTTATTGATCACATGCCAAGTGGACCAGAGCTAGCGACTTTTGGTGAAGTGTCTTCGAATGTTCTGAATTCACCACTTTTTCCTTCTTCAAGAGTCGTCATTTTTGGTTCGTTATTGTCGGTATACTTTGATATTTAAGGAATTATAGATGTTAATAATATTTTCAGAGAAAATTAAGAATAGAGAAAAAAAAGGTGATTTTATAACAAATTCATACATTCTTTTTGTGACATCGGAATTCGGAAGTTCTTTTTTTATTCCTTCCGTAAAAGATAATCAAAAAAATTTTTATTTTGTAATACAAAAGAATATCACCCCCGTCATGTTCGATTTTCGCATTAACATTTTTGATTATTAAATCGTGATGATCACATGCGACAAATGATCAAATGACCAGATTAACATCCTATTTTCAGCCAATTATTCCCTCACTTGACACCACGTGTATAGATGAACTATATAACATGATTATACGGATAAATAAATAAATAAAATAAATTTAAAAACCTTTTTGTGAAAGATCTCAAATCTATTTATCTGTTAATAATTTTCATTTTTTAAACTATAATTCTGGCCGGAGTTAAAGTATAAATTTTTACCAATGCTATTTTAACGTCATGTACAAATTTAAGTCTTCAATTATTATAGTAATACGATTATTCAATTAATGGAGATTCTAATGTAGTACGGGTATGAATATTACTTCATTAAGAGCTATAATAAATTTAATACAGCTGAATGTATAATAATATATTGTTATCTTTTTGTTATAAAATAATTATGTTGATTTTGTTTATTGAGTATAAGAGCTTTTTAAAGTTTTATTGGTCCTTTGGCCGTGAATAAGTTTAATTATTTGATTATTTATAAAAGTATTTGTCAAAAATAAATAAATAGATAAATAAATAGATATAAATAAACAGATAAATAATTCGAATGCATGGTCTTTTTCATTGAACAGGTTAACTTTAACAATTTATATTAAAACTAGACAACAATTTTTTGGATCCTAATTGGGTAATTTAGAACTAACCAAAAAAGTACTTAAAGGCTTTGATATGTTTAGAAAAAATTCATCCTAAATTCCTAATATCAGATATAGAATTATTGAATTAATTATTATGTGTATGTATATACATTATATAATTACTTTCAAATATTTAAATAAAAATATTACCATATTTATCGTAATAATGTTATCGATAATCTTACGATGATAATACAATATCTACCTTAAAAGGTAATGTAAAGAAGTGAACAGTAACATAATTTTTTGTTTTTTAATGGAAAAAGATAACCTTTAAATAAATCCCTTGTTAATCAGTTCAATCCCAATAACCACTATTTTCTGGTTAGATTTATAATCCATTATTTATTATTTATTATAAAAAAAATTTATTGTATTTAGGTATTAATAAGATTATCAGGATATCCGGATAATCGAGAAAATGGAATTTGATTTTTAGATTACTTTTGACTAGATGATAATCCTAATAGTTCGATCGCAACTAAGAAAAATGGATAAAAAACAATATCACGTAAACTTACAATTTGTGACACCGTTAATTTTAAAATTTAGAAACGAATCAAATTTTGAATTTTTAATCATGTTTAAATAATTATGGCGTATATTACGTGAAACATTGAAACAATCCATTACTACTAAATAAGTAGCACAATGAATTTTTTTTATCTTATGTCATCTTTAAATACATCTATCTTCAAATACATCTATGAAATTAAAGTCATTTAGTCATTTTCTATTGCGATCTGCAATGTGCGTTTGATAAACCGATATTCCAAACCTTGTTTTAGAGTGCAGAATCTTCTTTACCAAAAGCGGTACATACAATAATAAAACTAGAAACGATCACCGAAATGACTAAGTGTTCTAATTTTGATTGGTTTTTTTGTAAAAATTCTATTAATCAAAGCAGAATTACTGCTGATCGGTTACGATCACGTGCATTCATCTTTGGAACAAAAATGAATTGGGTGATAGGTGAGGGGCTTTGGCCGAGTATCGAACGATGCTTGGTCTGGCTAATCCACTTTGAAGGAGGTTGTCTTAGGTAGTTTCTTTTTTAGATGCAATGTACACTTTTAAAACTGTTTCATTCTCAACTGTTGGTCAATATTGGTTGTCGTGTATGTGCGTCGCCGTTCCTTCATTGAAACTTAAAAATAAAAAAAATAAAAAAAAATAAAAATAATAAATGATTATTGGTGGAATATCTCACCGATTCACTGACAGGGTCATTTCGGACAAGGGAATTTAGGATTATATTTAGGTAAGGAAATTAGGGTTAGGATTAGGGTTAGGTTAAGGTTAAAATAAGTGGTGAAATAACGGTAAAATGTTCCTGTCGGCGAAATTATAGTGAAATGAACCAGATCCCAAGAGTATTTTATTTCAATCATTCGATTTCATACCATTTCCTAAAAGTCTTTAGTTATAAGAAATGAAAGAAGAAATATGTACCTCAATAGGGTTTTGCACAAAATCTTACATTTGATAATCCAGATCCAAATAACTGGACAGATGATGATGGAATATTCTCTGCAATAGTATTTATCTTTAATACAATTATTCATCTTCTCTTTGATCAATCTTATATTTCTTAATGGGATAATAAATTATCAAATAGTTAACTTTCGAAAAATTAGGTAATTAAGATTTATAAAATTATAAGAACCAAAATCTTGTGTAACTTAATACGAATCCGAGGTATTAATAATTTGAAAATTTTTTATTCAAACAATATAGAAATATCTGATGTCAATATGCCATTATACAGTGTCTATCACATTTAAATAAAATAATTTTTAACAAACATGATTTTTATTTGATTTTTATTTTCAACTTTCTGCACCATAGTTAACATCAAATTACGACAACGGGAATTTTCATGTTACCTTTGATTCAATAGATTTCATATGTCAACTGAAGTATCTTCTTTAAGGACATCTCTTTTATAAATAAGTTCATAAGAATAATAAAATTAATATTACACTATTATACATTATTATATAATACATTTCAATTTAAGCAGATCAATTAGCGGTGACGAAGTCACCGCACATTAGAATCCTCTAGTTTTTTTTAAAAAAAGAGATTTAATATTATCAAGATCAGATTTTTTTTTATCAAGATTCAAGATTTTATTTCCTTTATGAAACAAATCTTGTAACTGATTAATGTAGGAGAAATGATTCTAGTGATATTACGCAATTTATAAATAAAAAAGTTTTTTTAATTTGATGGTAGTTTAATAGTTTAATAAAAAGATTCATATTACTAGTTATTGGAATAAATAATTTTCGCATTGATTCAATATTGTATTTTTCTTCATTAATTTGGTGAAAAAGTAAATTGGCTTCTTATGATTAGATATGAAAAAAAAAATGATACCGAGATATGACTTAAATTTAAACGAAATGCGAATAACAATAAATGAATTAAATGTCATTAAGATCTTTGTGAATTTGAACGACTTTAATTTTGGTTCTCAATTCAAGGCACTACTCATTACTCGCTAGTCGCTACATTGCAATACAACAATAAATTTTTACGAATAATCAACTGTATAATAATATAATAATTTATTTAAAGTGTTAATAAATGAAATTATTCAAATTACAAACTACTCTATTCTTAGTGTTTAAATAATTCTAAATAAAATAAAAAACGAAATATATAAAAAATTGTAAATCAAAAATTTAGATAATTTATTATTTCAAGTGATGTAGTACAATGTCTCGATTGTTTAAAATAATCATGTCGGACATAAAATTATACTATTTTAATCACTAATCCACTTAATATATAATGGGAAATTTTAAATATATTTACATATTAATACACTACTAACAGCTAATATAAATAAAACTATAGGCGCGATATACAAGCTCCGCACATAATCAATTGCAGAATCACATGAGATACGATCATTTTTTACTTACGAGTCGCGAGTCGCGATTTTTTTACTTGTAAACAAGTATATATATACTCTCAACATATATATATACCATCAGTTTTCTCCAAAAAAAAAAAAAATACTCACCTTTTCAGAACGTTCTTTCCAAAAATGCCCTAGAGTCCGAATATAACAAATAATAAATACAGTAATATGGTTGTGTTTTACGTTTAACAACCTTTGTGTTTACCTACACCCTTCCTTTCGCAAGAAAATTCCCATCGTAATGTCTTCTTCAAATAAAAAATCGTCTCGTGAAGTCTTATTACATTTATGGAATAACGGTATTCATAATGTAAAAGAATTACATAGGTTAACAAACATCCAAAAGTCCACTATTTACGATAATATAAAAAATTTAAAGAAAATGGGACTATAAAGCATGCTGGAGACCCAAAAAGATTACCACAAATGTCTCCCGTGCACTTGGTCGATTTGTAAGGCATGATACGTCTCTTTTCACAAGAACTTTGGAGAAAATATAGGCGTAGAAGTATCGTATAGAACCGTTGGAAGGCATCTTTCAAGTATTGGTTGTGTAAAAAGACTGCCTAACGCAACCCCTATGCTGACCAAAACATACAAGGTAAAGCGTGTGGAGTGGGCAAAAAAAACATATTAATAACCAATGGGATAAAACTGTTTATACTGATAAAACTTCTTTTCAAATCTTTAGAAACACCGTTGAATGATGGTATAAAGGAGAAAGACCAGTTTGGTGTATGCCTAAAGATCGTACGAAGATTATGGCATGAGGTGGATTCTGCGTGAAAGGAAAAACAAAATTATTTTTGTTTTAAACAAATTATGAACGCCAAATTTTATGTGGATTGTGGAAATTCTTCGTACACATATTACTGAGATCTTCCAGATGCTTGGTGATCGTTGGTGCTTCCAACAAGACAACGATCCCAAGCATACCAGCCGTCTTGCAAAAGCCTTTCTTAAGGAAAATGTTTCAGTAGTGTAGCATTGAGCATTGAAACACTAGGCAACAGACGGAAGCTCTCTGAATGGAGTATTGCTGGTTTACTAGATGTGTGTAAAATGGCTAGGAGACTTTAAAAGAGGTGTGTATTTTTTTATTTGCAAAGTGGGTAACTTCCTAAGCTAAAATTAGAACGGATAACTCATTTGAGTCGGGGAGTTCACAAATTTTACTTAGGAGGGTACTGGATTTGTTTGCTTGGGTTGGGTAAGGGTGAACAAAGTGGGTAACTCCTAGGAAAATCTAGAACGGATAACTCAATTGAGTCGGGGAGTTCACAAGGTTGACTTAGGAGAATTATCTGCTTTTTATTTTATTTTATTTTTATTTTTATTTTTTTATTCCCTTTTTTTCTTTTTTCTTTTTTCTTTTTTATCTTTTTTTATTTTTTTTTTATTTCTCTTGTTCACTTGATAACCAACTCAAGCAGATAATATCCTACTTTGTTGTTAGTAAAGTCTGCTAATTCTAAAGGAGGAATTGGCTATGTCTTCTTTATGATTAAATAAAAATTTAGCACACTATTAATAATTTTTCTTTCTCATAATAGGTAAATGCAGTGATTTACAATCACTGGTAGAATGAAGAAATTTCAATTCTAAAAGGAATAATATTTGGTAAATAATTAATTTGAAAATTATTTTAAAAACATTATATATATATCACGCATTTATCTTTTTTCTTTTTTCTAGTTCATATTATAATTAACTCGGATAAAATTCTTATGGCTTTATTGAAAGAAATTTTCCAAAAAAAGACAGCTATGCTAATTTGGTATGACATGTGAGATAGATATCCACTCTGTTGACCCGGTCACCTACGATAACTAATTTTTAACTTCTTTATGGGTAACCAATAAAATTGCTTTAAATTATGTTTATAGAAGTGAAAAGTATATTGATCTAGCACACATTTCTAACAATATTTGCCAAAAATCATTTTATTAACAAACGTTTATACTAGGGTTGGATTGGTTCGGTCTGGTCTAGTCCATTTATCTTTCGGGGCAGTTCTTTTGATCATTTGTAAGACCGGTCCTTAATGGTTTCAAATTTATTTTTATTTATAACGTCGGTATTGATTATTGATCAGCAAGACAATGAAACATAACAGGCGCACTAAATCTTGACATTAATTTATAAGTCTCATACTTTACCTTTTTAAAGCATCAATAAGGAATCAAATGATATCGATATTACAAAAAATTGAAATATGAAAATTTTAATAAATCAAAATGAAAAATTGATTAATAATAGGTATTTTATTAGTCGAAAATTTTATATAATCGATCACAGCCCTCAAATCCTGGATCGAAGACCGTTGAAGACCGGTCCTAGTAAGATTAGTTCTTTCTAGGACCGATCCAATCCTAAATTTTCAGCGTAAATGTTTTACCATCATACATATTTATGTCGTAATTATTACTAATAGATTTTTATCATTTATTAAAATTAATATAAAATGAATAAATTGGTTTAACTAGTTTGCAGTATATGTATATATGTATTTTTTTTTTACGGTAAACATGTACTAATTTGTCATATAAATTATATTTATGTACAAAAAATTATTTTCTATTTGTTCTTACGACTTAAATCATAAACGGGTAAAGTGAAATAAGAATTTTCGAGGGTTATTAATCCAGCAAATGCGTTATACCAAGCCGTTAATGCGACAAATATACCGAATACACCACCAGCTTTTGTTAAACCATTTGGTCCCTTTATATCTTCATTAAGTTGGAAAAATTTCCCTAATATAAGTAAGATAAATGTGATATTTACGAAAACGAATAATAACAAAGATGCTCCATTTGTCTTGAGCGCCGCTAATGTCATAAGGAACGTAACTGTTAAGTTAAAAAAAAAGGAGCTTTTATTAAAAAAATGATAAATATATATATGAGTCGCGTGTATGAAATATACTTACAGATTTCCCATCCTATTAAACTTATTCCAACTAAAAAAAAAATATAGTAATGATTAATTTGATATCAAAATTTATTTTAAGGAAGAAAAAAACTATATTTACTAGCATGATCAACTGCAAAAGGGTCATCGGGTACCACAAAATCTGTAAGGTTAAAAAGGAAGTTTGCAGCGTAAGAGAGCCAAAGAGCACCATAAGAACAAAAAGCGGTGGCACCAAAGCTATTTCCAACGGTAAGATCCCACCATCCTGCACATATTTGTACTATCCCACCATAAGTTAATGCTAATCCTACTGTAATATTTGGAAGTTGTAGGTATGAGGATCCAGCATTATTAATCGATAATACAAATACTGATAAAGCAAATGCACTTAACCCTATTATTTAAACACAAAATTATGGATAAAATTAGAAAAATTAACATTTTGAATTTAGATTAATAATAATAAATATTCCCGTTCCAACCTAATTGTTTATTTAATGTTTTCACCCCTTCTATTTTCTAAAAAATTGTTTAAGTGCCCCTAACAAACAATTAAGTTGGAATGGTCTATTGAACACATGCCAAGTGGTCCAGCGCTAGCGACTTTTGGAGTGACTTCTTTGTCTTCCCCACGTTTTCCTTCTTCAATAGTTGACATTTTCGACTTTATTGTCGTTATACTTCGATATTTAAGGAATTTTAAAAGTTAATATTTTCAGAGAAAATTAAGAATAGAGAAGAAAAGGTGATTTTATAACAAACTTTTTATAATTCATACATTTATTTTGTGATATCAGATATCGGAAGTGCTTTTTTTATTCTTTCCGTTAAAGATCATCAAAAAGAGAAAAAATCCCGCCTTTTAAATCTCGATGATCACATGTGACGAATGATCATTTATCAAATGACCCAGATCAACATACTATTCTCTTGACGATGAAAATATGTTTTTTCTCCGAAACTATAAAAGAATGTCCTTCATAGTAAGGATGATAAGCAAATATATCGTGTCACATCAATGTTAAAATATAAATAAGCATAGATAGGCATTAACAAAAACGATATTTTTACAAATATTTGAATATAATTTTAAATATTCGTTACTTTAATGATCTTATTATAAAATCATATTAACAAGATGATTTACTTTCTCACTATCGTTTATCATAATTGCATTTAAAATATAAATATAAATAATCATCAACACCGAATTTAAGTCTCTAATTAATATCATTGGTTCAATGGTGAAGATTCTAATGTAGTACGTGTATGAATATTAATGTATTACGAGCTATAACAGTTTAATATAGTGTATACTGATATATTATAACCTTTTTGCAATATATTATTATCATTTGATTATTTATAAAAATATTTGTAAAAAAAAAATATATGAATAAATTTGAACGAATGAAATTTTGCTTGTTTTAACATAATTTTTTTTATTCAATTTTCGCTGATCCTGGTTAGATAACTTCGAACTAACAAAAAAAATACTTAAAGACTTTAATTGAGATTAATATGTTTAAAGAATTCTTGCCAAAAACTCATCCTAATAACATCTTCAAATATGGAAAATATGGAATATTGAATTAATTATTATCATTTTATATGTATACACATATATTATATAATTTACTTTCAACTATTTATCAGTAAAATTTTAATGATAAACTTGATTATTTAAATAATAGATGTTTACCATTTTTATCGCAATGACGCTATCAATAAAATTTCATACATTACGACGGTAAACATAATGCAAATAAAGAAGTTTTGCGAGTAAACTAGCAATATATACAGTATATATACATATATAATATATATATATATATGTTTAGAAAGGATAACCACCTTAGTACAAAATCTCTGACCGAATTTTTACCGTTAATCAGTTCAATCCTAATAACAGGTTTAGATTTATAAAAAATTTTAAGATGGATGTTACGTGAACTATTCAAAATCAAGACGATCATCCCGTCATAATATAAACCGACATCAATTTATAAGCCCAAAATTCAAAATATTATCTCAACATTCGACACTTATTATCCTTTTGAAAATTATATTGTAGATTAATTAGGTAGATTAAAAATAAATAAAAATTATATCTTTATGATACAAAAAACCGCATTTTTATTTAATAAAAAAATTATTTTTTTCTAACTAATAAACACTTATAAACATTAATAATAATAATAATTAATTTTTGAATTTTTAAAAATCTTTGCATATTAATAAAAATATTAATTATTAGGAAGTATTACAAAACATAACATCTATAAAAAAGAGTAATAATTTAAAATTAAAGGAAAAAAATAATAAATGTCGGGATAATGAGTGCCGGGTTTTGAATTTTCAAGATTATTATTTGTCCCAGATGCCACATAAAAATATGCGTTCTTCATTCAGGGATTAAAAGAATTATCGGGATACTCGGATAATCGGGAAAATAGATTATTTTTTTGGATTACTTACTTTTGCCGTGATAATCCTGATCAAACGATCGCAATTATGAAAAAAAAAGTATCACGTGAAATTTTGGAATTTTAATGCAAAAATTATGACGTAGATTACGTGAAACATTGAAATAATCCCGTTACTAAATAAGTAATAAAATTTGTTTCACAATGGTTTTCATTTTACACTTTCTTTTTATTGTTGATTTTTTTTTTATTTTAAAAAGAAAATTATGTCATCACAATTTCTTTCAAAGTTAAGTCAAAATTATATTGAATTATTAGAAGATAATGAATATTACGATATTACGATTGAAGCTGGAGAGGATCCTAATGTAAAAATCCTTCGTGCTCATATGAATATTTTGTGTTACCGTTCTTCATATTTACGGCGAACTTTGACCTCATATAAAAAAAATAAGGATAATGTTTTAGCTCATATTAAATTACCAAACATATCGCCTGAAACCTTTCAGATTATTTTAAAGTAAGTTAATATACAATAAAAATTTTATATAATACCATATCCTCAAATTTTCAAATATTCAAATTCGAAATTCAAATTTATTGTATAGGTATATTTATGGTGGTATTCTCTCATTGAATGAACAAGACACTTCAGAGATATACAAAATTTTATTAGCTGCGGATGAGCTGCTTCTTCAAGAGCCAATTGATTATTTGCAAAAATATTTCATTGAAAATAAATCTGAATGGATGGAACAACATTTTGAACTTATTCATAGAACAAGCTTTCAATCCAATTCTTTATTAGAGATTCAGCAATTTTGTACGGATTTTATGGCAAAATCTCCAGAGAAAATATTTAAATCACTTGACTTCACTTCGCTTCCTGAAAAATCTTTAGTTCAACTTATTAAAAGAGATGATTTACAAATGAAAGAAATTGATGTTTGGGAACATGTGTTAAAATGGGGACTTGCACAAAATCCTACACTTCTTCCAGATCCTAATACTTGGTCAGATGATGATTTCAAAACAATGGAAAATACTCTACAACATTGTTTACCTTTAATCAGGTTTTTTAGTTTATCATCCAAAGAATTCTTAGAAAAAGTTCATCCTTTTAAAAACCTTTTAAACCGTCAGCTTTACAAAAATTTATTAAATTCCCATTTGGATCCTGAGAGTGAACCAACCGATGATATTTCATTTCCTAGAATTATTAAAAATGATGGAATTATCGATTCAAAAATTGTTAATAATTTAAATATCATTTCAACAATTTCAAGAAGAATTGATAAAATGGTAATTAATAATAAATTTGATCATCTAAGAGGATTATATTTACCTTACGAATTTCAATTATTATTAAGAGGAAGTCGAGATGGATTCACTCCTAAAAAATTTCATCAATTATGTGATGGTAAGCAATACTGTTACCTTTATTAAAGTAAAAGGAACAGAAGAAATTCTTGGTGGATACAATCCTGTGAAATGGGAATCTTCTGGATGGGGTAAAACTAAAGATAGTTTTATATTTTCTTATAAAAACAACTTTATTAAAGATATAATTATTAGTAGTATAGTAGATACAGAGTATGCATTTCAAAACCATACTATCCTTGGTCCATATTTTGGCAGTGATATTATTATTATGAATGCTAGTACTGAATCTGCAGATTATAATAATATTCGGTGCAGAAAATACTATTATGAAAAAAAGATAAGAGATACCGAAGAACAATTTTCAATAGAAGATTATGAGGTGTATCAAATCACGAGGAGATAAATACAGTATATACATATAATATCTATAATTATTTGATTCGTATACATTTGAAACAAAAATAAAACTGATCTCACAGAAATTAAAGAAAAAATGCATATATCCATTATATTTCGTCTGTTCAGTTATAAGTTATAGCTATTGCAACTAGTATAAAGATAATTCTTCCTAACTTTTACGGTCTTTAACTTCCCGTTCAATTCTTTTATTTGCTTAATTTAGAATTTCATTGATATTAAAAGTTTATAATTTATCACCTCAAATAAAGAATAAGAAATTTAAGTAAGTCAAATTTATCGTAATTCTTAAATACCATATACACTTACCATTAATGTTACATACTGTAAAAGACTTAACCTTGTAAAAAGACATAAGGTTTAAAATAGAATTATTATTATGATTGTATTGAGGCTTCACGTCTTCAAGATTAATTATGTTCGATATTGTTTTAGCTCATATTAAATATCACCAGGAATAAGATATATACAACAAATCCATATGTAATACAGTAACCTCGAATTTTCAAATATTCAAATTCGAAATTCAAATTTTTTGTATAGGTATATCTATGGTGATATTCTTTCATTAAGTAGACAAAACACTTCAAACTATTACTAGTTGCGGATAAGCTGATTAATTGATTATTTACAAATATTTCATAAATAAAGCCAAATTGATGAAACAATGTTTTGAACTTATTCATGGAATTAGGAATTAGCTTATTAATTCTTTTTTCCATTTTCCGTCCGTACTTAATTTCAATATCATTTTCGACTTCGATGCCTTTCATAATTTGATTTATATTATCTTTCAATATGAAGGTATTTTTCTATTCTTCAGGAGGTGTAGAATTTAGAGCTCCTATAGTACAACTATTAATTAAATTGTTTAGTTCTGCTTTTATTGCAATTAGAGTATTGGGTAAATTGTTACTTCTCTTTTCCAATGAGAATGTTGCTTTAAATTTTCAGTATCTGTTTCTGTATTTATACCATTTTAATATAATTTATCGTTTTATATATATTTTCAACTTTTTGGTTTTTCATAAATTTTAATGCTTTGCTTCATGATTTTGTGAATTTTCTTTGACATCTTGTAATAAATTATTAATTCCTTCTTCTTTATCTGCTAATTCATGAAATGTTTCTGCAGATACTATTATCTTTCTGATTGCTATAGTTGATAATTCATTTAATCTGTTAAATATTCATTAAATAAGCGAATTCAGTTATCTTGATCGGAGATATTTGTAAACAGCACTTTAACTTCATGGCATTTTCAATTTATAATAATTTCAATATTTATAATTTCTTCTTCTATTCTAAATTTAAACTCTTAGATAACTCTTAAATCTTAATTTATCCAAATCATAATTTGGTAACTGAATAAGTAAATTATGGATATATTTTTTTTGATTTTAAATCTGAATAATTGTTACTTGTTAGCTCCAATAATGATTTTTTCAGCTTCGGTTATTAGTTCTCTTACAAGAAAGTTTATTTTAAATAATTATATTTTAATACTATTAATATTCTTTTGTAATCATCTGAAATTTGAGATAGTAATGTAGATATTTGATAACATTTATGCTTCGATTTTTTGATAACATTATAAAATATTTAGTTTTAATTAATAACATTTTCATAATGATCATCTGACTTTTGTCTATATATAAATGATCTTTTCAATCATAATTCTGAATTGTGAATTCTTTCTGCTAGATTTTTTATCAATTGTTTATTATTAAATAAATCTAAAATGAAGAATTTTTAATTATGTTTAGTGAACTTTTCTAATTTTGTAAGAAGCGTCTCAATATATTCTCCTTCAATAAATACAATTTTATCCTTTCCATCAAAAGAAATAATTCATGGCGTTAGATTAAAAGAATTTTCTTCATGCATTTGTATTTACAATTTTCATTTTATTATGTTAGTTACTATGTTATAAACAAGTACCGATAAGATAATAAATTAACGTATATAGTATTTATTTATACATTATCAGGAGTTTGAACTTTATGTTGGTGATATGGAAAGTATAACGATAACGTGATTAATGCATTCGCTTTTATCATTTTACTTATTTAGTTGCGATGCATAAGAACAACCAGCCTTTTCAGTATGGGCTTGGCTGTTGCATAAGTACTATTACTTTTGGACTTAGCCATTTTGGTTACCAAAAAATTCTTTGTCCGTAGACTAAATTCAACATTGTTTTAGATGTTAACGTAATTATTAAACATTTCAGCATAAAAGATAATGATGGAAAATATAAATTAACAAGAAAGAAATCGGAAAAAAAAAGAAGCCATTATTTATACAAAAATGAAAAATAAAAAATGACTTTACCATATTTGCTGTACTGATAATTTTTTAATCCTGATCGTCACTATAATAATATTAGTACGCTAACTAATCCTAATGATAGTATAATATTTTATTAGAACGGGCCATATCGGTCTTCGACCGAGTTTAAGCTAGAAACAAGGATTATTATTCATAATATAGTTACTGTAAATAATAAAAAAAAGTAGACAATTTATTCATTAAAACGTATAATAAATGTTATATAATTATTATATTTGCAATCTCTAGTACATGTTACATTATTTTTATTTTTTGATAATGAAAAAAGTATGATAAATATTATTGAAAAACATATGCAGATAACGAAATATTTTAATTATATAATTTTATATATAACTGGAACTAGTTTAAACTCGTTTTCCTACTTTTAACTATTTTTTAAATTTTAATTAAATAAATACATATTAATGTAAATATTAAAACAAATAAAAAAACAAATAAAATAAAATAACATCAAGTACCATTATTATCATAAGTTTCAACATTTTCATTTCTTCTTTTTTTTAAAGTTGAAAAGTTTTGAATTGTAGAACTTTAAATTTTGTGATGAGAAAATTAATTGGAATTCAAACAATTATTATGTCATTTAAATCATTTATTTTAAATACCTTTCAGTGTCTATGTCAAGCTCTAATTCTTCTGATATATAATTAGAATCTAAAGCAATAGAATTTAAATTTTGTGATGATAAACTAAACGAACAAATTAATAGATTCAAATAATTAGTTAGTTATTTAAAAGCAAAAAATCTTTTTTTTGCTATCTTAAATACCTTTTATTGTCTATGTCAAGCTCTAATTCTGCTGAGATATAATTAAAATCTAAAGGGTATAACATATATCTTATAAATCATATATATAATATTTTTAAACTCTTTTCATAATACTGTATCTTACCAAATAAATATGAATAGGTAGATGAACATTTAGAAATTAAAGCACTTAATGGCCTACTTATATAAATAGCTTCCGAGTGACATTTTTCAGCAAATTCAGGACCAATCATCTTTGTTTCTATCAGTTTCTCTCTTTTTACTTCAGCTTGTTCAAATTCTGATTTGAACTCTAAATCATAATTATAACTTTTAATCATGTCTTTTAAAGACGGTCTTTTTTTTGGATCGGGATCCCAACAACGTTTCATAAAATTGGCATAACTTTCTGGTGTGTCTTCCGTAATTTTGGGTCGTTCTCCATCAAGAATTTTATAAATAAGATTATGATCGTGTTTAGCATTTGCAAAAGGTTTACAACCTGTTGTAAGCTCCCACATAATCATACCCAAACTATAAATATCAGCTTCTTTTGAAAATGCAGACTTTTTAAATATTTCTGGTGCAATATAAGGTATAACTCCATATATTTCATTATTTGATGATCTATCATTTACAGCTTGTGATAATCCTAGATCCCCAATTTTCCATAATGAAAATCTTAAATTTTCTAGTAATATATTTCCGGTATGGAAATCTCGATGTATAAATTCATTACTATGAATACTTTCAAGTCTAAATTAAAAAAAAAGTAAATAACTTAAATTTTAGAATATAATGAATACATTAAAAATATAAGTACCCTGTTAAAATCTCCTTTAAAATATTTAATTTTTGAAACCACGTAATATTTGTAAAATTCTTTTGTAAATGCTTATGTAAATCTCCTCCTGACGCATATTCCATAACTAATATATAATTATTTGATTCAGAGTCTTTTGTAAAGCCATAAAAATTAATTATATAACCATAAGTTAAGCCATTGAAACAATGACGAATCGATTTTAACTATAAAATTTAAAGATTTTAATTAAGGATTAAAGGTTAAATTGCCTAATTAAAATCTTAAAAATATTTACCTCATTTAAGAAATATTTAGAATTTTTAAATCTTTTTAAAATGACAATTTTATTCTTAGGTAACCAAGTTGCTTTATATATAATACCATATCCACCTTTTGTCATTTTTTCTACACCTTCAAATTGAGAATATGGTATATACTTAAGACGATAATTTGAACTAATCCGTGATAGTGCTAATGGATTAAAATATTTATCAATGGCATTTACACTATTTGCAATATTATCAAAAAGTGAGCTGTCGTATATAATATCATTAAGAAAGAGATCATCATTATCTTCATTGCTCTTTACAATAAGTGATATTCTCTTACATTTTTTACATTGAGATTGACCTGTAAGTCCAAAAATAATGTTTGTTGTTAAACAGTATCTGCATCCAGTATAAAATATAAGACAATTTGCACAATGCTTTTGACATTCTGACGTAAATATTAATTTTGAGCGACAATTTGCACAATACGATTCATCTTCCCACAACGGTGAGTGAAAAATTAAAACTTGCTTTTTAAACAGAGTTGATTCTATCCATTCAAATGAAACCAGATAACAATCTGAGCATAATTTAAATGTACTCATAATATCTTTAACTGTTCCTTGATATAGTGACTTTCCACATAATTTACAATTTTTTTCACTTTCAATCACTTTATTGTATATCGATTTGTTGTGATTATCAAGATAATAAAGACAATATCTACCTATTTGTTTAAAACATAAAATTCTCACACAATTTTCACAGCATTCTTGAATATTTTGTAGTACTTTTGTTTTACCTACTTCATGTTCATTACATTCCAAGTCTAATGTGCCATATATGTCCAGGCATATATTGTTATCTCTTATATCAGTAATATAGCGTGATAAACATTTTTTGCAATATTTTTGTGAACAAAAAAGCGCTCTAATATATTTTTCTCCACAATAAATACAATTTTTATAAAGCCTATCAAAAGAAATAAATTTAATCGGTATGTGACTAGATTTTAATCTTGGTGTTGGGTCAAAGGAATTTTCATCATTTATATTTATAACTTTTGCAAGCTGCATTTTATTATATTAATTATTATACAGTACTATGTTATAAACAAGTATCGATAATGAATTTTAAAAATCTGAACGTATTTTATTTACAATTTTATTTATATCTGAATGATACAGTTTGTGATACAGAAAGTATTTCTAGATTTCTCATGGATTACGGAATGTTCATTTTAAACCTAGAAGTACTTTATCGAAGAGCAAATGCATGATAGTAATACAATTAATTAATGCATCGTCGAATGATACAGTTTGAATAGAAATTTCTGTCAGTGATACAGAAAGTATTTCTAGATTTCTCATGGATCATGGAATGTTCGTTTTAAATCTAGAAGTACTTTATCGAAGAGCAAATACATTATAATAGTACAATTAATGCATCGGCTTTATTATATTTACTTACTTAGTTGAGATGCACCAGCAGAAGTATATTTTAAGTATGGCGTAATTATTAGGTATTTCATCATAGAAGATAATGAAGGAAACAAAAATGTTACACAAATTAAGAAAGGAAATTAATAAAAAGTTAAGGAAATCAATGAACAATGATAATTTGAGTAATAATGAATATAAGAATTCTAAACGACTAAAAAATTTTTTCATTCAAAAGCTCATCATAATAAATGATATTATAAATTGAATCAATTAAATACTCTAAATTTTCGTAAGTTAATACCGGAATTTCAGGATTTTCACTAAAGCAATAAATATCATTTAAGGGTACCTCAAAATGACCAATATACTCATTATACTGTAGCAAAAAATTATTTGTAATACCAATTTTTATGCTACCGCTAATATACCTTTTTAATATTTAAACTAGTGGATTCTGATGTGTGGTGACTGTCAACAGTGTTTGTGTCCGGTTAGTATCCGGATAAAAAAAATTCCGCACCGTTAAGAATTTTCATATCCGGTTATCTGATAAAATATTTTTTTGCAAAATAATCCGTGATCATCGCGGATGGCTAATGGTTTGTATCCGGATAAACCTAATATCCAAAATTGAGTACAGTAATTGAGAATAGTTTTTATTTTTTTTTTTATTATTTATTTTATTGACGAACGTTAACTAACATTCGTACTTCTTTTTTTTATATTGATGTTATACGAGAAATATTATACGATTAACTATATTAACGATTCTGTAGGATACGAAAATGTTGTACAAATAATATTATAAAGTAACTGACGCGAAATAAAATATAAGATTTTGACGTGAATACAAATATACTGTATATTGTTACCAATTGCTTTTTAGTAAAAATGTTTAGTATAAAGGCGAGAATATATTATAGGTTCATGCTATCTTTGTCAAGAGTGGTTACACTGTAATAAAAACTGCAGTACAAAAAAATGTAAATGCAAAAAAAACAGAACCACCAGAAATTAAAAAGGTGTTTCAAAGAAATATTATACACGCAATTTTAATCCAAGTAATTTGCGTTGAATCAATAACCGAAAAGCGAACTTTTCTCGCAACAGCTCACCGATGCGCTCTTTTCTTTGTTCAGCAATCGCCCAATTATCTCTTCGTGCATCTGACTCATTACTTAAGGCGTAACCTCAACAAAAACCGTATAACTCTTGCCAATTAAATGAGTTAACATGTAAAAATGAATATTATGGATCAAACATAAACTGAATTTAACTTTTCTTTGTGCCCTAAACGTCATATCAAATTTATACGCCTAGGTAAACAGTAAACATACTTTGCCTAAAGGCTAAAACACAATTTATTAATGTATCAACTGCAGAAGATACAACGCCAACTGTTGATGAAGTACCGACTGTTGATGCGACACCAACTGCTGATGCGACACTAACTCAATTAGTATGATTGTATGAGAGAATGGAAGGAATATAATAATAATAAAAAAGTAGTCACAATTAAAAAAAGTAAATCATTAAATTCTAAGATTATCAATGACGCAGTAAACTTAATTTTTATTGTGAAACGAGTTACAGAGCACAACATTTAAATGTATAACATTTAAATTGAAGCGATAACCATTTAAAACTTAACTTTCTTTATTTTATCTAAAATAACTAAATGTCTACTCAATTTTTTTCAAAATTAAGCAAAAATTATATTGAATTATTAGAAGACGATGAATATTATGATATTACAATTGAAGTTGGAGAGGATCCTAATGTAAAAATCCTTCGTGCTCATATGAATATTTTGTGTTACCGTTCTCCATATTTACGACGAACTTTGGCTTCTAATAAAAAAAATAAGGATAATGTTTTAGCTCATATTAAATTATCAAAAATATCACCTGAAATCTTTCAGATCATTTTAAAGTAAGAGTTTATATCAATAAATTTATATATGTAATACCATAACCTCAAATTTTCAAATATTCAAATTCGAAATTCAAATTTTTTGTATAGGTATATGTATGGTGGTATTCTTTCATTGAATGGACAAGACACTTTGGAAATTCTCAAACTATTATTAGCTGCGGATGAGCTGCTTCTTCAAGAATTAGTTGATTATTTACAAAAATATTTCATCGAAAATAAAACCGAATGGATGGAACTACATTTTGAACTTATTCATAGAACAAGCTTTCAATCAAATTCTTTATTAGAAATTCAACAATTTTGTACGGATTTTATGGTAAAATCTCCAGAGAAAATATTTAAATCACTTGACTTCACTTCGCTTCCTGAAAAATCTTTAGTTCAACTTATTAAAAGAGATGATTTACAAATGAAAGAAATTGATGTTTGGGAACATGTAATAAAATGGGGTCTCGCACAAAATCATACGCTTCTTCCAGATCCTAATACTTGGTCGGACGACGATTTCAAAGCAATGGAAAATACTTTACAACATTGTTTATCTTTAATTAGATTTTTTAGCTTATCATCTAAAGAATTCTTACAAAAAGTTCGCCCTCATAAAAAACTCTTAAGACGTCAACTTTATGAGGATTTATTAAATTCTCATTTGGATCCTGATAGTGAACCAACAAACAATGTTACATTTCCTAGAAGTATTAGGTTTGATGGAATCGTTGAATTAAAAATTGTTAAAAATTTAAATATCATTTCAACCATTTCAAGACGAATTGATAAAATGATAATTAATAATAAATTTGATCATTTAAGAGAATCATATTTGCCATACAAATTTCAATTATTGTTAAGAGGTAGTAGAGATGGATTTACCCCTAAAAAGTTTCATGAATTATGTAATGATAAGCATGATACAATTACCTTTATTAAAGTAAAAGGAACGGATGAAATTTTTGGAGGATATAATCCGATAATATGGAATACTTCTGATTCGTGGGGAAAAACTAAAGACAGTTTTATTTTTTCATTTAAAGATAATAATGTTAAAGATGCAATTATTAGTAATATAAGAAATACATCTTGTGCTGTGCATTATTACTATACAAATGGTCCATGTTTTGGCAGTGACATTATTATAGGTGCTAGTAGTGAGTCTGTAAATTATAATACTATTAAGTGTAGGAAATTCTACTATGAAAAAAAAATAAGAGATACTGAAGATTCGTTTTTAATTGAAGATTATGAAGTACATCAAATCACAAAGGGATGAGTTTCTTCATATTGAAGTAACTATAATATTGATTTCGTTTGAAAATGATAAATCTTTGCAGAAACCCATGATTTGCTACTATGCGGTTAAGTTTTCGTTATCAATTTGATTATCCAACATGTGACGACATGGTATCAGCCGATGATCTCGTGAAACTATCGATGAAATGAAAGTTTTCTTATAATTTATGTGCGCAATTTATTGTTGGTGTTGGTAAAAAAAAAATATTATTTTAATAAAAAAACATTATTTTCTTCATAAGAATTTATCATTTGTAATTTTCTTATCATATAATCTAATCATACTATGGTTATAAGGAGTAGATCATATTGACTACATATTACAAGCCACAATTAGCTAATTCATATTATTAGTTTATATAAATTAATGTAACAAATATGACCCATATGTGATCTTTATTTTTTTTCATAATAAGACAACTGTCAAGGCACTTTAAATGTCGATATAATAAGTCCGATATTACGTTCCTTGTTTCACAATCCCACATTACATTCTGGTCGAATCAATTGATCATCATCCAGAATTTTTTGATTTGTAATCATTTGTAATCATCCGGACCCATGACTTCTGCCGTTATTGCATGGAACCCGAGCTAATTTCACATCGGATTCAATGGGAACCTGGGCGAAAATTAGTATAGTCTTCAGTGAAATGATAATTATCAAGAATTGACATTTTGGTTCAATTCTAAGTGATGATCAATGACGTAATAAATTTAAATTTTTATTGTGAAACGAGATACGAAGTACAATATTTAAACTGAAACGCTTTTTTTTTTAAAAAAAAAAGTCAATCAATGCCTACCAATTTTTTTTCAAAATTGAGCCAAAACTATATCGAATTATTAGAAGATGATGAATATTACGATATTACAATTGAAGTTGGAGAGGATCCCAATGTAAAAATCTTTCGTGCTCATATGAATATTTTGTATTACCGGTCTTCATATTTACGACGAACTTTGGCTTCTAATAAAAAAAATAAGGATAATGTTTTAACTCACATTAAATTATCGAACATATCACCTGAAATCTTTCAGACTATTTTAAAGTAAGTTTATATACATAATGTGAATACTATAATTTCGGTATATTCAGATATTTAAGTTCGAAATTTAAATTTTTCGTATAGGTATATTTATGGAGGCGTTCTTTCATTAAGTGGACAAGACGCTTTGGACATTCTTAAACTATTATTAGCTGCGGAAGAGCTGTTTCTTCAAGAATTAATTGATTATTTACAAAAATATTTAATTGAAAATAAAACCGAATGGGTGGAACAACATTTTGAACTTGTTCATAGAAAAAGCTTTCAATCAAATTCTTTGTTGGAACTTCAACAATTTTGTACAGATTTTATGGCAAACTCTCCAGAGAAAATATTTAAATCTCTTGATTTCACATCACTTCCTGAAAAATCTTTAATTCAACTTATTAAAAGAGATGATTTACAAATGAAAGAAATCGACGTTTGGGAACATGTATTAAAATGGGGTCTCGTGCAAAATCCTACATTTCTTCCCGATCCTAATGACTGGACAGATGATGATTTCAAAACAATGGAAAATACTTTACAGCAGTGTTTACCTTTAATTAGATTTTTTAGTTTATCATCCAAAGAATTCTTAGAAAAAGTTCATCCTTTTAAAAACCTTTTAAACCGTCAGCTTTACAAAAATTTATTGAGTTCTCATTTGGATCCCAATAGCGAACCAACTGATGATATCCCATTTCCTAGAAACATCAAAAATGATGGGATTATCGATTCAAAAATTGTTAATAATTTGAATATTATTTCAACAATTTCAAGACGAATTGATAAAATGGTAATTAATAATAAATTTGATCATTTAAAAGAATTATATTTACCATATAAATTTCAATTATTGTTAAGAGGTAGTAGAGATGGATTTACTCCGAAAAGATTTCATGAATTATGTGATGATAAGCATGATACAATTACCTTTATTAAAGTAAAAGGAACGGATGAAATTCTTGGAGGATATAATCCGATAATATGGAATAATTCCAATTCGTGGGGAAGAACTAAAGACAGTTTTATTTTTTCTTTTAAAGATAATGATGTTAAAAATGCAATTATTAGTAATATAAGGAATACATCTTACGCTGTGCGTTATTACTATCAATTTGGTCCATATTTTGGCTATGACATTATTATAAGTGCTAGTAGAGAGTCTGTAAATTATGGTGATATTTGGTGTAGAAAACGCTATTATGAAAAAAAGATAAGAGACACTGAAGAACAGTTCTCAATGGAAGATTATGAAGTACATCAAATCACAAGGGAATGAGTATAGTATCTATATATTGGAATAATTTGATATTGATTTTGTTAAAATGTGTACATGGTTATAATTTTTTGGGCGCAATTCTTTATTATTAAATCTTATTAAATTAATGCAGCATATAATAAAAAGCAACGATTTAGAGCGTATTTAAAAAGAATTGTACAAAAATATTTTATATTAATCATATTGTTTCATAAAATGATCTTAAAAAATATTTCATATGACTGCATTTGTTTCCGTATTTCCTCTTAGTAATATTGACTTGAATTAACTTTTATATCACATTTTTTTTTATTTTGAATACCTTATAATCATTTCAATAATTAAATTTCATAAGAAATAAATGATGCTTCTGAAATAACACTTTCATATTTATTTTACTATAAACTCTGAAAATTCGGAATATTTCGGTGTACAATCCACAATGGTTAATAATGTCATAATACCGGTCAAATTTCGTGATTTTTTTGTAGTTAACGCAGGGGAGGTTTGATAATTCCTAACTTTTAACGGTCTTTTAATAACCACGTATAAAATTTATTTATCGATTTAATTAATATATATAAAGATTAAGAAATTTGTAAATATATTTCTTCTGTTACTGTATTTGTAAATATTTAAAAATAATCTTTGCCTTGCAAAAAGACGCAAGTTTTAAATAGGACTTTTATCGATACTGCATCTATTATATATTTTGTATTAAGGTTTCACTAACTAAATGAAATCGAAAAATATGATTCGCAATCTTCAAGATTAATCATGTTCATGTAAAATGCTTATTATTTTGTTTTTGGTAATAACAAGTAAATGTTGATATAGGTGATCATTCGTTTATAATATGCAACTTTATTTCATAAAGCTTGTAATTTAATCGGAAAAATTTAAAACGTATCCAAAATGGGATTAGTTATTATTAATAATGATATTAAATTTTTAATTTTTAAAAAATTAAAAAATTAAATTTGGTCTCAATAATCGGTCGAAATATTATACTGTGAAATTATTAATTTTGAGGCGCAGTATTATATTTACCACTTAAATGTACTGCGTCCGTAATGACGTAAAACTATTCTGGGGTTTTTATTGGTTATTTATATTTTATTAGGAGATCAAGTGATAAATTTAGGTTAAAAGTTTACCCTTGAAATGATCTACAGGCCCGTGATCAAGAATATTTAACGAATCATTTATATGACTTTAGAATTTAGAAATTATTTATTTATTAATGTTCTACATACAATGGGATCTGATGATAAAAATAGAATTTAGAATTTTTGTTTGAAATTCTTGAGAATTAATTTACTTTCTTGAATTTTTCATTTTTATTATTAACTTTTATTTTTATTTTGAAACTCGGGAACTGTTATAATTTTTATCAAAGTTTATTTTGTAGTTTGTGGTGGCAAACGTCTTTATGACGGGAACAAGCTCTACAATACTATTGATTATCAACGGTTCCTAAGCGTTAAGAGTAAGATATTTCCATCAGAGCTCAAATCAGCTATTTTTAATTAAATTCTTCAGACTTTCTAACAGCGCTTAGTTATTAGTTTTTGTAAAAATGTGTGATTAATAAAAACTTTATCTTTTCTAGTATTAAGAATGGTTAACCAAGTTTTTATATTTGGTAATGTATAATAAAAAATGCAGTTAGAAAATTTATTCGACAAATTTTAAGCGATGATCATCAATGACGCAAGTCTTATTGTGAAACGAGATACGGATTACAAATTTAAATTGAAACGATTAATTTCCCACATTTGAAACATTTTTTTTTTTAAAAAAAAAGACAAAATGTCTACCCAATTTTTTTCAAAATTAAGTAAAAATTATATTGAATTATTAGATGATGATGAATATTACGATATAACAATTGAAGTTGGAGAGGATCCTAATGTAAAAATCTTTCGTGCTCATAAGAATATTTTGTGTTACCGGTCTTCGTATTTACGACGAACTTTGGCTTCTAATAAAAAAAATAAGGAAAATGTTTTAATTCATATTAAATTATCAAACATATCACCTGAAATCTTTCAGATTATTTTAAAGTAAGGGTTTGTATACAATAAATTTATATGTAATAACATAATCTCAAATTTTTAAATATTCAAATTATTTCAAATTCGAAATTCAAATTTTTTGTATAGGTATATTTATGGTGGTATTATTTCATTGAATGGACAAGACTCTTCGGAGATTCTCAAACTATTATTAGCTGCGGATGAGCTGCTACTTCAAGAATTAGTTGTTTATTTACAAAAATATTTAATTGAAAATAAAACCGAATGGATGGAACAACATTTTGAGCTTGTTCATAGAACAAGCTTTCAATCAAATTCTTTATTAGAACTTCAACAATACTGTACGGATTTTATGGTAAAATCTCCAGAGAAAATATTTAAATCACTTGATTTCACTTCGCTTCCTGAAAAATCTTTAGTTCAAGTTATTAAAAGTGATGATTTACAAATGAAAGAAATTGAGGTTTGGGAACATGTATTAAAATGGGGACTTGCACAAAATCCTACACTTCTTCCAGATCCTAATACTTGGTCAGATGATGATTTCAAAGCAATGGAAAGTACTTTACAACATTGTTTATCTTTAATTAGATTTTTTAGTTTATCATCTAAAGAATTTTTAGAAAGAGTTCATCCTTACAAAAATCTTTTAAAACATCAACTTTATAAAAACTTATTAAATTCTCATTTGGATCCTGATAGTGAACCGACTGATGACATTTTATTCCCTAGAAGCATTAAAATTGATGGAATTATTAATTCAAAGATTGTTAATAATTTAAATATTATTTCAACCATTTCAAGACGGATTGATAAAATGGTAATTAATAATAAATTTGATCATTTAAGAGAATTATATTTACCATATAAATTTCAATTATTATTAAGAGGAAGTCGAAATGGATTTACACCTAAAAAATTTCATGATTTATGTGATGATAAATATAATACCATTTCCTTTATTAAAATAAAAGGAACAGAAGAAATTATTGGTGGATATAATCCGATAATATGGAGGTCTTCAGATACTTGGGGAGAAACAAAGCATAGTTTTATTTTTTCCTTTAAAGAAAAGGATGTTAAGAGTGCGATTATCAGTAATATAAAAAATACAGAATATGCATTGAATTATGGCACTTCTCGTGGTCCATGTTTTGGTTGTGACATTATTATAAAATCTACTATAAGTGGGTCTGAAAATTATAACAATATTTACTGTAATAAAAATCATTATGAAAAAAATATAAGAGATACTGATTATAATTTTTCAATAGAAGACTATGAAGTATTTCAAATCAAGGAGAGGAAATAAAATTAATTTTACGTGTAATTATAAAAAATCGCAAATATGCAAATATACTATTATGATTCTTGTAACTGATTCTTTATTTATCAAATTTTAAAAATCCCTGTTCTCTTTATTAATATATTTAAATTAATTTTTTTATATTCTTTCAGTAAACTATTTTTAAAGTTGAATAATAAAGAAACATTTTAATGAGTTTTCTTCATATTCTTCAACAATATTAGCTTTAATTATCTTATATCTCACTTTTTTAGATGAGTTATTTCTGTTCTATTAAATTTCACAAGCCATAATAACTATAAACTTTTTATTTGCTTAATTTGGAGTTTTCATTGATAATAATTTAATCAATACGTTCATTAAAATAATAGATAAGGAAATGTCGGCGAATACGTTTATCACTGATGTACGTTGTATTGTAAAAAATGGGTAAAGATCAGTTTATAATTGAACTATTAAAAATGATATATAAAATATTAATGATACTCGTAATACTCGTTAAGTTATAAAGTATAGTCAATTATTTTTTTAATAGTTTAAAATTTTAAATGCTAAAATATTTAAATTGCACTTTTTATGAGAAACAGTATTTTAAGTTAAGAATTTATAAATATAATTGTTGCAATAATATATATCTTGAAATGTATTTTGAAACACAATAAACAATGTCGCTCTTTTATGGCTTTATATCGGTATCTTAAATAGGAATGAAGGTTAAGATTTTGAATTATCAATACGTCGGTAAACTATTATGAATTTTCTAAAAAAAAATATATTGGAAAATTCTTTCTCCTTTATTTAATCTTGAAGAAAATTTAATAAATAATTTTTTTTTAAGTCAATAATTTTAAAATTTATAATTTTTATTTTGTCGATAATTTGTATTTTAGCAATTATTTTATTTTATTTTATTGTATGAAGTAAAAATTTTTGCTTATCTTTGTCCATAACGAAAGAGATCTCTTAAGTCGAAACAAGTAAAAAAAAAATTTTTTTTTTTTTCGAAATTTTGTGTAAAAAACAGTCAGCTAGCTATTATAATAATTCCTGTTATCATTTATAAAAAAAAACAATTAGGAGGAAACTTCATTAGGCGTCCGTAATTAATGTATTTATTCCATGTCTTTATGTCTTTTCTGCATATTTATAACCTCAAATCATGGAATATTCAACTTTCGCGGATTTTTATAAATATAACGGAAATATTTAAAAAAATATTACGGAGGTTCATATTATAAACATTATTTTTATGGACATGTATTATAATTTATATTTCCTTGTTATAATGTATAAAAATATTTATTAAAATAAATATTTGTTACAAACTTTAAAAATAACGCAAACTATTTTTTTTTTATATAAAAAATCCATTTTTGCTCCAACGTACATCTATAGATTCATAGTGGCATATAAATAATTAAATGACTCATAAGAAGATGCATCGGAACCTAAAATTGTGATTATGATCAGTAAGCTAATAATGACTTACATCAAATTTTCCCATGAAATATTCTATAAAAAGTCATTTTTTTTCTTATTTTTATTTACACTCGCACTCGAAATTTATTTTTTATTTATTTCTGTACTTATACTCGTACTTATTAAGTTTATATTTGAATAAATAAAAATAAAAAATATATAAATATTCTTTCTTTATCGCATTTTTTAACTCCCTGTTCAGAAACACAAAAATATCTCTAGTCTTTCGGCCGCTCCTAGTCAAAAAAAGTTTCGTCGAAACTTCTCTATTTTCGTTAAAAATTTTCGCTAAAGAAAACTTATAGTAAATAAACGACGAAAAACATACTAAAAATTTATTTAAAAATAGTTATGAACACTTATTCAATAATAGCCTTCCTTTTTTTTTTTTTTTCTAAAAACGAAAGCTTAACGTTAAAGAAAAAATTGGAATAAGCGTCAAACCTGAATAGACAATAATATTTTCTATTATTCTGGTAAGTGGAAATGACTAAGCTGGGATGTATAAGGGACTAGTGCACCTAGAGTGCTTTGGTTATCCTCCTCTTCTAGTAGTCTGGTTACCTTTAATGAGAAAATAATACTATATCAGTATGTCTCAAGCTATGTCGCAGACTTCTGTATGTGGGGCCCGTCCCTTTGGTGGTGGGTCTCATGTCTTATTATCAATGTGACAGTACCTCTGCACGAGTTTGATCACTCACGATATACGTTAATGTCAGTTGATAGTAGGCATGGGGGCTTGAATTTGTCTTTTCTGCAAAGCTTACTTAGAGTACCCGAGTCTTCTAACCCGTTTTACTATATTTTATATTTTTTAGATTCCATTCATTCAGCTTTTTTAAATTACAGTGAGGATTGGTATTTTAGATTTTTGTTATTTGTTTTAATGTATAACAAATTTTAAGTTCTAGTATTTGCAATAAAAGTCAGTTTTAAAATTTTTATTAATATTCCAACTTTTTATTATTATATAATGTTTGCTTACACTGTAAAAAAAAAAAAAATTGTGATAAAATAATCAATTGAAATTATATGTATTATTTATAAAATTTAACCATCTTTTATAATGAAATTGCGTTGTTTTTTTAGTTACTGCTGCCAATGTCTAGAAGGAGGTAGTGCAGCATTTGCCTGAGAATTCTATTTGTTGTAGATGGTGAAGACTAAAGTTTGGTATGGGAATTTGTAATATAGAAGCTTGCTCGTCATAAGAGTTGGCATTATTTTTTTTATTAACAATTCATTAATAAAATAAATTTTGTAGTTAATATAATTTTTATGATCAAAAAAATTCTCGTTTTACAATTTCTTATTTTTATTTATTTTTTAATTTATTGACTCATATGATATTCAGTGATATCAGTATATTAATATTACAACAAAAATATGGACCAGCTGTAAAACTGAACCGTAAAGCACAAACAATCCATATTTTCACATAACTCAAAATTGCACCTTTAAATTATTCTTGTTTTTAAAAGAAAATATAAAACTATCTTTGGTTTTACCAATGATTAGAAGAGCCGATATTATCAGATTATATCAACCAATAACCTCTTCTGTTTCTTTTATTTTAAAAAATTTCAATGAATTATCTGTTATGCGATAATAAACCTAATATTGTTACATTCATTAAGAGGCAAATCCATCAAATTTATATGGTAAATATGATTCATTAAAATTGTTATAATTAATAACCACTTTATCTATTTATCTTGAAATAGTTGAAACAATACCAGAATCAACGACTCGCGAACAAATAACTTCATTAGTGATTTCAATATTTATCTTTCCTAGTAAGTTCAATGTCATGAGATGATACATTGTCAGGATCCAAATAAAAGTTTAATAATTCTTTATAGAGCTATTGATTTAAAAGTTTTTGATATGGATGAACTTTTATGAAACTTTTCAGATGATATACGAAAAAAATCTAACCAAATGTAGAATACTTTTCATTGTTCAGACCAAGTTTCAAGATCTGGAATGAAGGTTACGCTTTTTGTACAAGACTCTTATTTAATACATATTCCATACTTCAATCTAAATTTCTAAATACTCATCAAATTTTGGAAATTTTTAGCGTGATCTATGATAAGAATGAACGAATGAAAAGAAATTACTTTCATAATTTACCAAATTTAGAAATTTGATGATTTTCAGGCTAAAGTAATTCTTATTTATTGTAACACGCATCCATTTTACCCTCTTTAATTATATAATTTCATATCACGTATTATAAGTAACAGTAAATAAATTTAATATACAGTATATAAATTCTCAATATAATTAATTTATTTTTTTTTCTTTTTACAAAAGTAAAAGAAATTTATTTAAAGCAACCAAAAATTTCATTTATGAATTTATAATCATTTTTAATTTCTTAAAACAAATAATTACATCATGACTTGACAAATAAATACAATAATCAATTCTAAATGCCGGCTCACAATTATTACATAATTCACTAGTAATTTTGTCGAATATTTTTAAATTAATACTTAAAAACGTGGAATTCTTGATGAAATTAGTTAGATGGAGATTTGTTTTTCGTCAAAATCGTTTAATTCTCCCTTTATTTATTCAACTTATTGTATTAATTAGAATCGGATATACGAACGAATTTTGTTTTTGCTCTATTTCACGCTCTTACCTCTGAAGGCGCGTATCTTGATGAAACATTACCTTCTCAATTAAATCCCGACAGTTATAACGATATTAAAGATACTAGCAACGAAAATACAAATATAGAAGCAGGCCGGGCCTGGGCTGGCATTTGATTTTCAAAATTTCCCGGAATCATGACGGGTTTTGTTTTCTAGTCTTAATTTTTCGTAATATTTTGCTTATCAAGTATTATCAAATTGCTCCGTCACAATTGATAAAAAATAGTATTTCTTGAGCATTCCAGATTTCTTTTAATACATGTCAATAATTTTTTATTTTGTATCTGTTATACTGTATGTATTTTTACATTATTCCTCAATAATAATATGCCATGCTGCTGTGCCAGTATAGTTTGACTGAAGTGATGAAATTATTCTATAAAAAAAAATTATATACGCGCACAATAAATTTTATTGTAAAAATAACTATAACGCCATGAATATTTACTCAACCATCATGAAATTAATAAAAATCTCCATACCTACGGAACAACTTCACTTATTTAATAAAAGTTAGCTATATTTGATCAAAATGCTTAAATTACACCATAAATTATCTTTATAAATTACAAAAAATGATTATAGATTTTTAATGAGTAGTTCGATAATACCGAACTGCTTTACTTATTTGAATAGGTAAGCTTATTTTTATGTAAATCTGTACAAAAAAATCGTGTCCATCATAAAAAAAAAATAAGTTTTAATATGAAAAATATTCCCACAATAATTTAAAGTTCAAAAGGAACTAAAGATTCTCAACCACTGGATTAAAGATATTTTTAAGTAATAAAAAAGAAGAGAAAAGGAAGAGAGAAAAAGAGAGAAACAAAAATGTATTGCATATAACGATTATAACGTGACTGTAGTAACAAATTAAATCACGAGGCTAATAAAGATCTTAATAATATAGTACAAGCCGCAGATTGGCGTAATACTTGTACTACTGTGCATCAATATTTAATTTAGCTACATGTGATCTAGTTCAATTATACACTTTCCCATTTTTTTTTTAAAAAAAAAAATGACTGTTCAATTTTTTTCAAAATTAAGTGAAAATTACATTAGATTATTAGATGATGATCAATATTATGACGTTACCATTGAAGTTGGTGAAGATCCCAACGTAAAAATATTTCGTGCTCACACGATTATTTTGTGTTATCGTTCTCCATATTTACAACGAACTTTGGCCTCTAAAAAAGCGAGTAAAGATAATGCTTTAGTACATATTAATTTGCCAAATATATCACCGGAATTGTTTCAAAATATTTTAAAGTAAGTTTACACACTAATTTTTAATACTATAATATCAGAAATTCAAAATTAAATTCGAAATTTAAAAATCTTACTTAGGTATATTTATGGAGGTATTCTTTCATTGAATGACCATGAAACTTCAGAGATTCTTAAACTGATATTGGCAGCGGATGAGCTACTGCTTCAAGAATTAGTTGATTATTTGCAGAAATATTTAATTGAAAATAAATATGAATGGATGGAACAACATTTTGAACTTATTCATCGAACGAGCTTTTAATGCAATTCTTTATTAGAACTTCAACGATATTGTACTGATTTTATGGCAAATTCTCCAGAGAAAGTATTTAAATCACTCGATTTTACTTCACTTCCTGAAAAATCTTTAATTCAACTTATTAAAAGAGATGACTTACAAATGAAAGAAGTTGAAGTTTGGAAACATGTATTAAAATGGGGTCTAGCACAAAATCCTACACTTCTTCCTGATCCTAATATTTGGTCGGATGATGATTTTAAAAAAATGGAAAATACTTTAAAGTATAGCTTATCTTTAATTAGATTTTTTAGTTTATCGTCCATAGATTTTTTACAAAGTGTTCATCCTTATAAAAAACTCTTAAAACATCAACTTTATGAAGATTTATTACAATCTCATTTGAATCCTAATAGTGAACAAAATGATAGCATTTTACTTCCTAGAAATATTAGAATTGAGGGAATTATTGATACAAAAATTGTTAGTTTAAAAATTGTTTCAATTATTTCGAAATGGATTGATAAAACAATTATTAATAATAGCAAATTTGATCATTTAAGAGAATTATATTTACCCTACAAATTTCAATTATTATTAAGAGGAAGTCGAGATGGATTTACACCTAAAAGATTTCATGGATTATGTGATGGTTGGCATAATACTGTTACTTTTATTAAAGTAAAAGGAACAGATGAAATTCTTGGGGGATATAATCCGTTAAAATGGGAATCTTCTGGTGGTTATAATAAGGCTAATGACAGTTTTATTTTTTCTTTCAAGAATAAACATGCTAATGATGCAATTATTAGTAATATAGAATATCTGAGTTGTGCACTTTATAATGGCTCTAAAGATGGTCCACATTTTGGAGAAGATCTTATAATATATTCATATCGGCGTGAATTTGAAGATTATAGTCATAGATATTGTAGAAAGAATTATTATGAAAAAAAGATAAGAGATTCCGAAGATCTATTTTCTATAGAAGATTATGAAGTATTTCAAATCACAAAATGATAAATATACGATATCTTTTACATCAGCAGATTAAGTGTATTAATTTTATTCGAAAATTGAAATATGAAATTTATAAATATTCAAGTTTAAAATATATAAACGTTATTTTTGTGTGCAATTTCTAATTTGAAAATTTAAATGCGCCGCTTTATTTACAATATTAATACATTTATCGTATTTTATCCAATAAATTATTTTTAAAATTTTCAATTCATTAATTTATCTCAATCTATAATCTAATCATCTTACATAATAATTGTCATTTAATTTAAATAAGAATATTTAATGATTTATTTTTCATGTCATAATTCATAAATTTGAAGATTGTTAAAACACATGCCCTTGTTTCCATAGTATGCGGTAATAATTAAGAAAGGAAAGGCGTGGTACGCGTGAAAAATTTCCTATCCCTATAGTCCAAGGTTAGTAATAACTTTAGATTGGTTTTAGCCTTTTTTTTAATTTATCCTATCCTTTACATTATAGTGAATGTGCAGAACATTAATAAATATAGTTATTTCACAATTAAATTTCGTAAGACAATAACTTTTAAATTGTAAATACCTTAATCTAAAAATATATTTACAATAAAAACGAATGATTGAGATGAGCATTAGTTATTTATAAGTGATATTACGTAAAAAAAAATTTTTTTTCTACCGTTAATTAAAATTTATAGGACTAATATTGATATCACTTATAATAAAAAGATTTATAATACAATAAATTTCCACTCGGCAGTAAAATGACTCGTCTTAAATTTTCGTTAATGGTGATCTTCTAGCTCATAAATTCCAAAATCTTTGTTTTAATGTTAAAAACCAATTGTTCTAGTTGTATTTTGTAAGGATTTTGAATATAATAAATCTTTTAAAGTTTAAGGCAAAGTACAAACCTAAATCCGGAAATAGCAACTTTATCTGAAATTTTATTAATGAAAAAATGTAGTAACATTTCCGTCTAACGGATCATCCATTATTACAGCAGTAAAAAACGTTCAGCGGCGTTATTAATTCAAATGGGTGCAGAATTGCAGATAAAAAAAAATCATATTATGTTCACATGTTATCTAAAGAAATAGACAATTTTAATCATTTTTTATTATTGTCAACTGCGCAACATGCCGTACTAATAACTCATGCAATAAATTTCTACGGTTACGCAAAAACTTGATTAGTTAGATTGTTTCATCTTTTTGTCCTAACGCCATTATTTTGATAATGCTTTAACGTAAAAACTGTTTAACCAACCATCAAAAAAGGAAAGTTTTTACTAATATACGAAACCTTTACTCAGTTCTAGTGTTAATAATACTACAGAACAAGTTGATATTAAAGGTGTTTTGTTATAACCTTTAAATAGTAAATAACAGGATAATTATACTCTTGGAATCGCGTATAGAACATCTTTCTTAAATAATTTGAGCACTTATTAAAAATCAATAATACAAAGTATTAGGAATTACTATTTACTTAAAAAATCCGATCAATCATTAAGTGAATAAGCAATTTGAAAATTGAGATGGAATCTAAAAATAATAGTGTTCTGATACCTACTCAAAAAAGTAAAGCTATTAAGTTATTAAAATACCAAATTATAATGTAAAATATAAATCTTGTTTAAGGCATAACAAATATGATTATTCAATTTATTAATATATTAGATACTTATTTGTGAAATAACAAAATATATTTTAACCGACTAACTAACCAGATTTTGCGAAGAACTTGCGCGTAGTACATCATGGTATATTCGATTGTACGTAATAACTACATTTTTTTTTTGATCAAAAAAAAAAATGTCCACTCAATTTTTTTTAAAATTAAGTGAAAATTATATTGAATTATTAGAAAACGATGAAATATTATGACGTTACTATTGAAGTTGGTGAAGACCCTAACGTAAAAATATTTCGGGCTCACAGGATTATTTTAAGTTACCGCTCTCAATATTTACGACGAACTTTGGCTTCTAAAAAAGCGAATAAAGATAATGTTCTAGTTCATATTATTAAATTTAACAAATATATCATCGGATTTCGGGAATTGTTTCAAATTATTTTAAAGTTTATATGCAATAAATTTCATAACCTTAGACTTTCAGATATTCTAATTCGAAATTCAAATGTTTATAATATAGATAATGACGTATGTAGTACATATGGTAGACCATAGGTATATTTATGGTGGTATTCTTCCATTAAATGAACATGATACTTTAGAGATTCTTAAACTATTATTGGCTGCGAATGAGCTGCTTCTTCAAGAATTAGTTAATTATTTACAAAAATATTTAATTGAAAATAAAGCCGAATGGATGGAACAATATTTTGAACTTATTCATTGAACAAGCTTTTAATACATTTCTTTATTAGAACTTCAATAATTTTGTACTGATTTTATGGCAAATTTTCCAGAGAAAATATTTAAATCACTCGATTTTATTTCACTTCCTGAAAAATCTTTAATTCAACTTATTAAAAGAGATGATTTACAAATGAAAGAAGTTGAAGTTTGGGAATATATATTAAAATGGGTCTTGCACCAAATCCAACACTTCTTCCTGATCCTAATATTTGGTCGATGATTATTTTAAAACAATGGAAACATTCCTTATCCTTGATTAGATTTTTTAGTTTATCATCCAAAGATTTTTTACAAAGTGAAAATATTAACTCTATTAAAATCTCATTTGGATCCTAATGGTGTCAACATTTTACCTCCTAGAAATATTAGAATTGAGAGCATTATCGATATAAAGATTGTTAATTTAGAAATTACATCAACTATTTCGAAATGGATTGATAAAATAGTTATTATTATTAATAGCAAATTCGATCATTTAAGAGAATTATATTTACCATATAAATTTCAATTATTATTAAGAGGAAGTCGAGATGGATTTACAACTAAAAAATTTCATGAATTATGTGATGGTAAGAATAATAATATTACTTTTATTAAAGTAAGTGGAACGGAAGAAATTCTTGGTGGGAATAATCCTTTAAAATGGTAATCATCTGGTGATTGGAGTAAAACTAAAAGATAGTTTTATTTTTTCTTTCAAGAATAATAATGCTAATGATGCAATTATTAGTTATATAGTAAATACAGATAATGCATTATTTTATAACCGACATCATGGTCCAAATTTTGGCAGAGATACTATTACTATATGTTCTCAGAATGATGAGTTTACTATAGTTATTGTGGAAAGTATCATTATGAAAAAATGATAAGATATGAAGATCAATTTTCTATAGAAGATTATGAAGTATTTCAAATCAAAAAAGATAAATATACAATATCGGATGAAGTAATTTTATTCAAAATATGATATTTAATTTATAAATTTTTAAGTTCAAAATATATACACGTTATTTTGTGCAGTTACTAATTTCTTTAATAAGTAAATTTAAATGCATCTCAAATTGCTGTTTTACAAATTCAGGAATTTATTACGATATTTAACTATGATCTTATCATCTATATCTATTGCTTCTAAATATTTAACATTTGATGAAAATATTATCTAATTCTTTCAGAGTTTTATCTCTATTTAAAAATACTGCTACATGTCTTAGATTTAAACAACATTTATTGCCTAATTATATTCTTTTGCTTGATCACAACTAGGAAATCTAATTTTAATTTTTAAGATTTCCATTATTATTTTGAACAATATCAATTACAATATGAAGTGATATTTTATATAACTCAAGTATTTGAAGATAGTGTTGTGGGCGAAACCTATGAGTTTTGCCAGAGGCGATTCCAAATTTGGCGAAACTATTTTTGCAAGATTACCAAATTTCCGAAACCTCCAAAATTTCCAAAACATGCCAATAGAAACTTATCGAAATTAACAAAACCTATCAACTTCTTATTGGCTAATTATTTAATAAAATCAATTGTACAAAGTTTTACTAGTATAATGACATTAAAAATCTTCTTATCAAAAGAACTTGGCAACATTCAACAAATTCAACTCCCAAATGGACATATTCGGGGTCACAACGATAATTTTTCAAAAATTTTATACTTAACAAAAATGATCTGAATTATTCGATTCGTTTATTATATCACGTACGGTATGGACTAGGGCCGACTCAGGCAAATTACCAAGCTTTGAAATGATTTTTTAAAAAAAATTTTATTTAACAAATTTTATTTTCATGCATTTTTTAGGTAGGTTACTTATCGGTATTAAGTGATAAAGTTCTACCGAAGTCAGAAATAAAAACGTGAAACCTAGTGTCAGTCCGACTGATTGGTTGGCATCGTTCCCAAGCAAATTGCAGATGATTTTTTAAAAAAGAATTATTAATAATATTTGTTCTCAGACCATTTTTAGGGTTTGGCCTTCTACATTATAATATAATTCATATAGATTTTGAAAAAGAAATATTTGCTTCTGGATATTGAAATATTGGATAATATATCATATTTGAACTTAAACATTTATAAAACATACATTAATAAAAAGTTTATAAGTTCCTTTCTTCAATCTTGTATTATTTGGGAAAAAACCTTATTAATACCATTAAGATATTTCCAAAATTTAATATAGTTGAATGAAAGTTTTTGTCACATGAAATTCGCTTTGGTAATATATTCATTTTTTAAAAGTTTTATTGAATTATCTAATAAATGTGAAATGAAAAATAATTCTTTTTACAAGCATATTTATAAAGATAACTCCATGAAATTGGAATCATACATTCATACAAAGTCAATAAACAATAAATAAAGATTTTTTATATGTCATGTTGTTTTTTAAATTCATATTAGTAGAATTTACTCTCAACTCCATTGTTTGGTTTTCTGTCATCAGGAAGAGAAATATCGGCTGACTTTTTTCATTTTCTGTCCAGCTGCTCGTCATATGTTTTTGAAACCAGTTCTTCGTGTTTAGGAGCTTGCTGCAACAATAACCAATTTCCAAGAGGACCCATGATTTTTGTAAGCGCTTGTTTTGTGAGTTTCCAATCATCCGGAAACTGTGTATTTTTGAGAGGGGGACTTAATCTCTTGTAAATTTTCAAAACTGAAATTTTTATGAAATGTGAAATTGCTAATATGTTACAGCCCTTACAAACTATTAAATTCTTCATATGTTAAACTAAACTTTCTAAGATATTTTCTAGTTATTTGTTACTACCTTAGGGTTTTTGTATCATTCAACTCTTTAGAGTATTTATAATTTTTGTCCAATCATTTATCTCTTTATTAACTTTGTTTATTTCTTCTGATCTGTGTTTATATATTTTATTTGTGAAATGTATTATTTTCATGGAATTTTGTAGCCTTGAATCTCATCTCTCTAATATGATGTAAAGCCATCTCTGCTGATTTTGATTCTACCAGAAGTTAGTTTTTAATGTAAATAAAACTTAACATGGCCTGAGAAGGACTTAATTCATGTTTATGTTTAGAGGATCAATGAGATAATTAATTTATTTATTGTTTTAATTTTTAAGGGAATAGCCCTCATATTTATAAATTTTGATGTTACACTAATTCCTATTGTATTACCATATCACATGGCTTACTATTGGGGCTTCTAACTTGTAACTATAAATGTAAATACAACTCAATTAAATACATAGTAATATATAAAACCCTAACTAATTATTATTAATAATTATATCCTAATATGCTACTTTCCAATGCTACAACAGATATCCATGAGTGCATCATTTTCACTGAATTTTTACATAAGCAGAAATAATGAGATAATTACTGTAGATAAAATTTTTTATAGGACTTCTGTAAGTACTTAATATATCAAGTTTTCTTAATTTGGTTGAAAGGTTTTCAACTTGTTTCTTTAATACCTTTATTTTTCCACCTTTTTTTTTAATTCCACTTTAAGCTGCTTTATCTCTCTATCTTTTCTTTTAATTCCACTTTAAGCTGGTCTATCATTGATTTTGCATAATCGAACAATATGAAGAGCTTGCCTTAATCAGAGTGTTTTTTGTTGTAATTTTATTGCTTGAAGAATCTAAAAAAACATGAGTAAAATAATAGAACCGGTTAAATTTTAATATTTTCTGCAGAACCAATTGTTAGTGAATTTATGTAACATACTTTTGGTAGATAATTCTTTTGTAATTACCAATTCTATTGATAAAAATATTTTAAAGCAAATGTATGGGAATTTTTTATGATTTTTTTTTATTTTACCAAATTTTCGCTTAGGCATCTTTATTACTATTTTATAGAAATTGGATATTAACGTGAAATAAAAAGTTTGTAAAAAAAAAAATATTAATAAAATAAAATAAAAAATAAAAAATTGTCAGCCAAAAATGATTAAAATTTTCTTCTAAAAAAAGGCTTGCATCATTCAATTATCTCCTTAATTGTTAATATTTCCTAATATAGGGATCAAAGATTTTTTATTAATCTATTTATGTGTTCTGATGCAATTGCAATATGAATTAATAAAGTTAGTTCAATTATATAACAATTAACAGTATTGATCCGTTTATACATAAAAATTTATTGACGTAATATTAATATAATCTAATAAAGTTAGTTTTTTATTTAATACTGCTTTTTTCACATTTATTTATATAATCGGCTTTCTTTTTATTTTTAAATAATTATAATTAATAATAATTGTAATACAAGTTTAAAAAAGCCTATAATAGTCTATTTGATATAATAAAGTATCACAATTCACAAAACTGTTGATTGTATGTAATTTATTTCATAATAATAGTAATTAATTTTAGATTTTTACTTCAAATCACCGGGGGTGATCATCACCGTTGGCCAGAATTATCAATTTTTACCGGCACTATATTTTTTTAATGCTGGTCGATTATCATAATTTCAGTCACCGGTGATCACCACCCCCGGTGATAGTTAGAAAAATTCTTAATTTTATATTATTGTTTAATTATAATATATTTTTACAGATGAAGATGATGTATATAATAATCCAAATTTTCATTCAGAAGAACAAGATACATTTGAACTTCCTGATGGTAAGAATTTTTTTTTTTTGTAGATATTAAATTTTTTAAATAGTTCTTAAATTACTAAATTATTTTTGTGCTTTTTTCCTAGATATTTAAATATAGCGGATGACGAGATGAATTTATAAATATTAAATATTATACTATTATTATACTTATTATTTATTATTATTATTTTAAAGTTTTATATTAAATATTATTTAAACACTAAGACAAGAGTACGTAAGATTAGTCATCTTTCAAAATTCTTAGTTTGTAATTTAAATCATATTAATAAATTATTATATAAAATTATTTCATGAACATACTGTCCGTATATTTAACGAGTGTAATTTGATAAAATTAATCAAATTGTTGATTTTTTGAAATTAGTGTTTCGATCCGGATAAAACCTCAAATATTTTAACGTGGGATTATGATTAAAAAAGGTTACAAATTTCGGCTTTGAGTGGACTATAATTTCGGCCAGAATTAAAATAATATTATTCCATAAATTTTTATTAATTTTGGTGGTCCCAGCCCAAATTAACCGAGTCGGTATCCGGATAAAAACCGGATAAAACCGCTACGGATCGAAACTCTATTTGAAATAATGAGTCAAATGACTTGCAATACTTTTTCGTTCGAATCTGTCGCAATTTTCATCTTTCAATATGCATTATTTGTTAAATCCAAACCTATATTTTATTTTCTTAGGATAATGGCATAATTTTGCTACAAAAAAAAAAAACTTTGAAAAATTTGCTGATTTCATTATAATGCAACTGTATTCAGTTTCAATTTTATCCGCGCTTTTATTGAGTTACCACATTTGCCATTTTGTCGCTTAATTTGATCAGTTAAATAGTTAAACCTTCATCTTTCCCTTATTCCGTTATTCGGACGAAAAGTCCTTTTTTAGGCAAAACTAATGAGTGAGGTAGAAAGCAAATAAAGACTCGCTATAATTATTATTATTATGATTTTACAAATTTTGATTTTTATTTTAAAAAGAGTGATAAAAAAAATTTTTTATTTTTAAATTTTGTTCAAATCGTTTAAATTAGAAATTATGTAATATCATTAGAAAATTTTTAAAATATGAGTAATCTTGATTTTACTCGTGCTATATGATATATCTGTTATCATATAATAACTGACGTCAGATATCGTGTCAGAAAATCCTGACAGTCAAATCTCGAAGTTTTTTTTTTAAAAAAAAAGAATAATTTTTTAAATTAAGCGTATTAAAATGATGTATTATATTCGGCCATTTGAATCGCTAATAAAATTACTATCATAAAATATACAAAATATTTAAATTAACACAAAAATGTATTTTTAAAACAATATGTAGTTTGCGAACTTGTTATAATGATAATATAAGTATTTTAATTCTCTCAAAAAATTCGAGAGAATAAAATAATATACATCAGACAGATGGTGAATCTTTTAAGAAGAAACTATTATAATTCTTTAGGAATTCTTGAACTTTGTAATCGCAACTACTTAAATTATTTGCAATTTCAAATTTATTAATTTAACAGAATTGAAAGTTTGCATTCATAGTTTTAATTATACGATGATGATGATGCTAATGATAATAATTTAAGAGGTGATATTTTCCTTTATATATTTTAGAGAAAAGGATTTAATATTTATTTCTAAATAAATAGAAACCACAATGTAAAATTCAAGTGGCAACAAATAATACAAAATATACAAGTGATACAACATTGTTATTATGAAATACATCTCCATAATTTCCATAATCATCGTCAATCGAATTATATATATCTTCACAATTAAAATAACATTTTCAAATATTGAAATTTTACCGGTGTGGTTAGGGTCGACATCTTTGAAAATTTAATGAAAATCTTGTTCATAACGCAAAAAAATTTATCATTCATGTCACATGATATTTTAACCAAAATAATTTTGTATTTATTGGTTATAAAATCGTCATCCCCTTTGAATTAATTTTTATTTAATTTAGAACTAGAAAGTTTTTTTAATTTATGGAAAGAAATGAAAACTTTGGAATTTTTTTCAAAAAATACTAACACTTATATTAAATCAAAATATATACTAATAAATCTCCAATATGTTGTTAATAACGTCAACATTATAGATAATAAAAAAATTTGATTTTTATCAAGAGAGTTGTATATATCTCTGTAAATAATTATAAACATAATGTTTTTTTTTCAATTTTCTTGATGGCGTCAAAATTACTGCGTACTGCGATACCAAAGTGATCAATTTAACCGGTTAAAAATTGTTTTTTAACCGGTTAACAAATGTTTTTACCGGTTAACCGTTTTAACCAGTTAATTAACCGGTTAAGCTCAACCTCTATAATTATAAATTAATAATAATAAAAAAATAAAATAGGTAGAGAAGTTAGTTGCAATAAACTATATAAGTGATTCGTTAAAAAAATATCGAATGAGCACAATATACACTTTTAGAAATGATCAGTGCAAATCACGTGAACGTTACCTTATTTCTGCGGTGATACTGGGAAAGTTTGCTGCATGCTGAAGATCAGTAAAATTTCGACATAGAAATGTCCGGTGTCACTATTTTTATTATAAATAGTTTTACAATATATATATATATATATTTTTTCAATTTAAAAACGTAAAATTAAATTCTGCTGCAAAATTTAAAAATTTTTGTATATCCAACAATGTCTAATAACGCTAAACTTACTAAAAATTCAAATGAGTATAATATGATTGAAGATGCAATTTCTAAAAAACTTATTAAATATTATGAATTTGAACAATTCAGCGATCTGCAAGAAATTGGTTTCGGAGGTTTTGGAAAAGTTTATCGTACAAGTTGGAAGAATTATTACAAACAATGTGCACTAAAATCATTTTTTAATTTCAACGACTCTACAGTTAAAGAAATTGTCCGTGAGGTAATTTTAATATCGAACATATTTCAATTTATATATGTACATTTCTATTATTAACAAACTTCTATTCATTACTTAGATTCAACTTCAGCGCGAAGTTGATTTTCATAATAACATTATCCGTTTTTATGGTGTCACAGCTTCCAGTAAAGGTATCAAAAGTTCTAGTAATAATATTTTTTTTTTTTATATTAAACTGTAATTAATTAACTAATTTGTAAAATTTTTTCTTTTTTAAAAGAAAACCAAAGAAAAAAGTATATGCTAGTAATGGAATATGCCGACAATGGTACTCTCCGAAAATATTTGAATGAAAATCTTGAAAATATGTCTTGGAATGACAAATATAATCTTGCATTCCAACTTGTTTGTGCAGTATCATGTTTACATGGCGAAGGGATCGTGCATTGTGATTTGGTAATTAATTTACATCTTATTATGATTGCGTAGTGTATTTTAACAATTAGTTTGTCTTAATTTAATTATTTTAATTTAATGTAATTGAATAGCACTCCAATAATATCTTAGTACATCAGAATACTGTCAAGCTAGCAGATTTTGGCCTATCAAAAAGAATTGAAGAAACATCCAACCCTCAATCAAAAACATTTGGATTAATTCCATATGCTGATCCAAAAAGTTTTAATAGAAGTACAGAATTATATGTATTAAGTAAAAAAAGTGATGTTTATAGCATTGGCGTATTGCTATGGGAAATATCCAGTTGCCAGCCTCCCTTTCATGGTAAACAATATGATGTTGGTTTAGCTTTAGATATTTTACAAGGCCTTAGAGAAAAACCCACTCATGATACACCTGAAGAATATATTAAAATTTATATTGGTATGTATAAAATTATATTTATATGATCTAAATCATATAATTTTAATTAATTGAAGATGATTTTCTGTAGATTGTTGGAATATTGAACCTGATAATCGTCCAACTATTGATCAAGTAGTTGAAGAACTAAAAGTACTCATAACGAAAGAAAACATAATTATCAAAGATTTTCACTTATATAATAATACCAATAATTCTCTGTCATCAAATAACCATCAACTTTCTGATTCAACTGTTAAAATTTCTGAGAGTACTAGTTCAATACACGTAGATTTACCTCAAGTTATTCAAAATTTTGATATGATAAATATAAAAGAACTAGAACCAACATTATCATCAATTAGCCAATTTAAGGATAACTTTGATATATTGGTTAATATTATGTTCAATTTTTTTAATGATACTGATGAAATAGGGAAGCAAAAGATCTTAAGTTATCTTAATGAACAAAATATAACTTTGCTAGAGATTAATAATTTATTATTAGATAATCAAAATAACTCGCATTCTATTTACTTACTTGGAAAATTTAATCATTTAGGAATTGGAATCAGCATTGATAATCAAAAAGCATTCGAGTTATATCAAGAAGCAGCAGATTTAGGAAATTCATCTGGAATAAATGATTTAGGATATTATTATTTAAATTTAAATGGAATTGAAACTGATAATAATAAGAAAATGGCATTTGAGTTATATCAAAAGGCAGCAGAATTAGGAAATTCATCTGGAATAAATAGTTTAGGATATTGTTATCGAAATGGAATTGGAACTAATATTAATAATAAAAAAGCATTTGAATTATATCAAAAGGCTGCAGATTTAGGAAATTCGTCTGGAATTAGTAATTTAGGAGTATGTTATGAAAATGGAATTGAAATTAATATTGATTATCAAAAAGCATTTAAATTATATCAAAAGGCAGCAGATTTAGGAAATGCATCTGGAATAAATAATTTAGGATATTGCTATGAAAATGGAGTTGGTACTATTGTTGATAATAAAAAAGCATTTGAATTATATCAAAAGGCAACAGATTTAGGAAATTCATTTGGAATATGTAATTTAGGACAATGCTATGAAAATGGAATTGGAACTGATATTGATAATAAAAAAGCATTTAAATTATATCAAAAAGCAGCAGATTTAGGAAATGAATATGGAATAAATAATTTAGGATATTGTTATGAAAAAGGAATTGGTACTGATATTGATTGTCAAAAAGCATATGAATTATATCAAATGGGAGCAGATATAGGAAATTCATTTGGAATTCATGATTTAAAACTATGTTATAAAAATGGAAATGATGTTTATTATCAAAAGCCATTTAAATGGCAGCAGATTTAGGAAATGCATTTGGAATAAATAATCTAGGATATTGTTATAAAAATGGATTTGGTACTAATATTGATAATAAAAAAGCATTTGAATTATATTAAAAAGCAGCAGAATTAAGAAATTCAACTGGAATAAATAATTTAGCCCCGTAAAAAAATTTTCCCATTTTTAGTTCTATTTATTAATACAAATGGAGTAAAAACGGGAGTTTCCATATTTTTTCTGTATTATCAGAATTAATATGGAAATATTACTTAAACAAAATGATATATATGTTTAAATCGTTCAATCAATAAACTGATAACAAACTGATAAATAATTGAGAATTCATCAATTAATAAAACAAAATGGATAAGTTTCAGATAAGTCACTAAAAGATTACTGAATTGTTTAAATAATAAAATGGATAAAATACTGAAAATTTAACATGATAAAATGAATAAAGCAATTAAAATTTATTGAATATTTAAATGAATAAAATTCGGATAAAATTCTGAAAATTTACTAAATAATTAAACACTAACTTTAGTATACAATTACTGATAAATTTTAATTAAGCAACAGTTACACTATATAACTCCAACTCTACTGTTTAGATTTCTTGCTGGATCTTGTTCCATGTGAAGTTTCTATTGGTTTATATTGGAAGGTTTCTTTTATTCCCTTTTATCTTTCCTTTTTTTACCTGTAAATTAACCAAATAATGTATTATAATAAAATTTATTGAAAAAACAATATATTTTGCCAAAATACCAGGAGTTTCTATAGCAATTTCAGTTGCAGCTGGAGTATTGACTTCAGAAGTAGTAAATGATAAATTACTATATATTTTGTAACTAGGGATGGCAACGGTCAGTCACGGTTGGTTATTGGTCGGTCATAACCGGTTATGGGTCTTTGACCGACCGACCATTTTTGCTATTAAAATTGCCGAAATGCCAAAATTATAACTAATTTTATCCAATATTTCAGCATAATTTAGATAATAGTTTAATATAGATTCGGCATAGTTTCACAATTTTAATTATAATCAATTATTATGGGAAAATCCTTTTTCAATTATTTCTTGTAAAAATTTTTATTCCATTGAATATATATAAAATTTGTTTTATTGAAACCTATTGGTTGATTTAAATGATGATGATAAAATAAAATTAAATGAATACGGAATTAATCTTCTTTCGAATATATTGTTTAATTATCCCAGTTTTATAAAACATTTATTCTATTGAAAAATGAGTTGCATCTATTAAAAAAAATGAAAAGCCTTCATTCACTTTTATTTATAATAAACAAAATTTAGATTTATAAATTTATTTATAAGTCATTAATTAAGATATTCACTTAAAATGATGCAATTTTACATACTTTTGATGTTACTCGTCATCGTAATTATTTGATATTATTGATTTAGTTTTACATCGTTCAAATTTCATTAATAATATCAGACAATTTAATATTGAACTTTGCTCATATGATGAAACAATTAGTAATATAACCCTTTTATTAAAATTTTTAAATTCTAATTGTAATTCGATTTCATTCCTTGGAAGAAAATATGGACTGAAAATTCATAAAAAATACTGTACTTGCATCAAGTAGAAGTATAAATAATGTTCAATAAAAGCTAAAAAATTGTACTTTGAAGGTGAAATTAATATATTATATACTGCATGTATATTTCTGGAAAATAGTTTTGTCAAATCGGTAACAGATTTTTTTTTTAACGAACTGCAGCTTGTCATGTGATTTGGCGGAGCTGTGAAACGTTTTCATGATTTTTCTTTATTATTTAATAAATATTTTCTGACCAAATATATCATGGAATTAGAAAAATTCAAAAGCGAGACGAGTAATAGGAGAAAGACAAATTATAAAAACTATACATTATTGCGTTATTAAAGTTTTTATATTAAACAATATTAGAAAAGAAATTACAAGTCACTTTTATCCACGATGAATTTGAAGACATATCAGAATTTAACGTCAAGATTGAAGGAATGAAGATAGACATCGGGATTATCTGGAATAAAATGTTTGTTGATGAATTTAATTTATGTTGGAATAATTTTATAATTGAAGTTGCTATAGAAAATGGGCCAAAGAGCTTAGTTATCTTAACAAAAAAAGCAGAAATTATGTTATTAAAACAATTAGAACAATTATTCACTATTAACATAAGTTTTAATATTAATTGACTGATTTGTTCATGATTATACGTAACAAAATTAGTGTATCAAAATCAACAACTAATGCATTGGATACTCAAACTAGAGCTTTTAGAATCAAAAATTTTATTACCAACTTATGAAGTTTTATATCAAAGAAAAGTTTATGAAACTTCTTCAGAAAAATGTGTAAGATGTAATGAAGAAACAGAAGCATGGGATCATATACGGAAGTGCATGAAAAACAAGTTCATTTTATTTGATTTATGGAAAGATGTAGTTAACGCATTAATAGAAGAAAAGGACAAATGAAAGAAATACTACGATTTGGTTGTGTCAAATCAAGACTATTCCTATTAGAAAATTTATTATATGAATAATGCATGGAATTATTAATTTTAAGATTTGGAAATATAACCATTTTAAGGTAGAGTATACGTGGGCATTAAAAACTTGATATATATATAACACTTATTTATACCAAAATATGGAAACCGAGATATGATGAAGCAGTAAATTTACAAGGTATCAGTAAATTGTAGTGATGGTGCCGCAATTGATTGATATTGCAGATGTTGGAGTTGAATTGCGGTTAGTGATCCGAAATCCGCAATTTACTTGATTTTTTGAAGTAATTCTATCTAATTAAAAAATTTTGCGTCCGACCTTCCTGACTACGATAACCTTTAAACTACTAATACATTTCCAGTTAATTGAAATTTTAACTGGATTTTTTTTTTATTCTGATGAATTAATACTAACTATAATTTTTTCTTATTAATTGCATTTTATTTGCAGTCATTTCCGCTCTCTTAATTACCACGACTAATCATTTCTATAATAATATTTTTTTTATATTTTTCGGTTTTTACCGTAAAGACCAAAACTACCTTTTTAGTCTTTTTTTTTATTAATAATTTTTATCCCTGATAAAAATTTGGATAAATCTGGAATAAACATCAGATTTATCCATTAAGTAGCAACGTTTCTAATGATTAATCTATTCGTCAGTTCGAGGAGTGAAATTCCAAAATGGTTTGTTTAAGCATTATTATATCAAATGGATACAATATATAGAGCAAATCACATTAGTATTAGACTACTATCAAAAGGCAAAAATCTTTTTATTATTGTCAACTGCGCAGTATCATTGCGGCGGATTTATGAAATTTGGCAAAAACCCTGCTGCGCCTTCGGGAATTAAAATTGACTTACAGAAACATTAAGCTTTTTCCTAGAAAATGTCAAATAATGACGCGCCTATAACACTGGAAAAATTGGTCAGATAATGGGAAAATTGGTTAGACGCAAGATTTCACTAATAAATTTGGGACTTAAATAGACTCAAATATTTATTTAATTTGACATGACGGACAAATTTTGGGGTATTTCATAAATCCGCCATGATGTGTTGCACTAATCAACTATGACCAATGAAATTCCACAAAGTATAGCGTGGTAAAATTTTTATTTTAATTTGGAAAGAATCTGCGTCAGTCAGACATAAATAAATTCAAAATGGTTTAAACACTCTTTCTCCCACATTAAGTGTATTTTTTCTTTGCCTAAAATATGTCAACACAATTTCTTTCAAAATTAAGTAAAAACTATATTGAGTTATTAGATGACGATGAATATTATGATATTACTATTGAAGTCGGCGAAGATCCTATAGTAAAAATCTTTCGTGCACACATGATCATTTTATGTTACCGTTCTCCATACTTGCGAAGAATTTTGGCTTCTAATAAAAATCAAAATAAGGAGAATACATTATCTCATATTAAATTACCAAAGATATCGCCCGAAGTTTTCCAAATTATCTTAAAGTAAGTTTACATACAATAAATTAAATACGAAATATCATAGCCTCAAATGTTCAAATTCGAACTTTAAACTTTCGTATTATAGGTATATCTACGGTGGTACTCTTTTATTGAATGAGCAAGACACTTTAGAAATTTTCGAAATTTTAATCGCTGCGGAAGAGTTGTTTCTTCAAGAATTAGTTGATTATTTACAAAAATATTTTATAGAGAATAAATCTGAATGGATGGAACAACATTTTGAACTTATTCATAGAACAAGTTTTCAATCAAATTCTTTATTAGAACTTCAACAATTTTGTACGAATTTTATGGCAAACTCTCCAGAGAAAATATTTAAATCATTTGATTTCACGTCGCTTCCTGAAAAATCCTTAGTACAACTTATTAAAAGAGATGATTTACAAATGAAAGAAATTGAAGTTTGGGAATATGTATTAAAATGGGGACTTGCACAGAACCCCACACTTCACCCAAATCCTAATACTTGGTCAGATGATAATTTCAAAACAATGGAAAATACTTTACGGCATTTTTTATCTTTAATTAGATTTTTTAGTTTATCATCCAAAGAATTTTTGGAAAAAGTTCGTCCCTATAAAAGTCTCCTAAAACGTCAATTTTATGAAGATTTATTAAATTCTCATTTGGATCCTAATAGTGAACCAAATGACAATATTTTACCTCCTAGAAATATTAGAATTGAGAGCATTATTGATTCAAAAATTGTTAATAACTTGAATATCATTACAATTATTTCAAGATGGATTGATAAATTGGATGCTAAAAATAATTTTGCTTATTTAAAAGAACCATGCAGGTTTCAACTATTGTTAAGAGGGAGTCGAGATGGATTTACACCTGATAAATTTCATGAATTATGTGATGATAAATATAATACCATTACCTTTATTAAGGTAAAAGGAACGGAAGAAATTCTTGGTGGATATAATCCTTTAAAATGGGAATCCTCTGGTGCTTGGGGTGAAACTAAAGATAGTTTTATTTTTTCTTTTAAGATTAATAATATTAAAGATGCAATTATTAGTAATATAGAAAATACGGAATATGCATTTTATAATGGCTCTGATACTGGACCATATTTTGGAGAAGACCTTAATCTTAAATATTATAGAAGGTACTATTATGAAAAAAAGATAAGAGAAGCCGAAGGTATATTTTCTCTAGAAGATTATGAAGTATTTCAAATCACAAAATGACAAATATACGATATCTTTTACATCAGCAGATTAAGTGTATTAATTTTATTCGAAAATTAAAATATAAAGTTTATAAATATTCAAGTTTAAAATATATACACGTTATTTTTGTTTGCAATTTCTAATTTGAAAATTTAAATGCGCCGCTTTATTTACAATATTAATACATTTATTAATCATTATTGTATTTTATCCAATAAATTATTTTTAAAATTTTCAATTCATTTAATTTATCTCTAGTCGTCTTGCAATATAAAAGTATTTTAATGATTTTTTTTATATGTTTTTTAGCAAAATTAAATTTCGTAAAACATAACTATTGTAATTATCTTAATATTTCTAATATATATTTCATGATCTCTAAAATTTACATACAAATTCCTTAAATGCTTAATCTAAAGTAAGTTATCATTGATTCTAAAAGCTGATTTATTGTCCGAATCATAGCATAGGATCGTTTACTTCTAGGCATTTCAGTTGCAATGTCGTTCTATCCCGCATGCTTATTATCGACCAATGGATTTTGTATTTAATTTACGTTTTCATATAGTACATGTCACGATGTAAATAAATTGATTATGCTTCGGACCTGAACGGTTTGCGTTCCCTAGTTTAAATATTTACAATAAAAGCCAAAATTAGTTATTTATAAATTTTAATAAATACTATATGTATTATATTTAACTGATATTACGCAAAGGAAATAATTAATTCGCAATCCATACAAGAATCGGTACAATGATGCTAAGGGCAAATCACTGTTAATTTTTCATTAATAAGTGGAAAACCGAAATGCTACTAATAAATTCACTTTATCTTCTACTACTATCTCTAATTAAAAGAAAATTATTTTAAAAAGGAATATGAACACTATTATCATCAACTATAATTGATTTTAATATTTCATTTTATTATGATATAAATTATGTTTTTATTATAAGAAATATTAGATACAAAATTGTGAAAATTATCATATTATACATATATCCCTTGATTTTATTAATAATAAAACTGTCCGAATTTTTAAGCGGATTACTAATTAATTTTTTTTACTAGAACTACTAGTATTGATACAATTAGTAATAATAAAAAGGCCTACGATACATATTAAATTTTTCACTAGTTAATGATCATAATTTTTATTTTTAATATTACATATATCCAAATTACAGTATATAAAAAATATATATACCCGAATTTATTAAATTTATTTATTAAAAAACATTATATGAGTTTATTTATTAAAAAAAAAAGCATTATACAAATTTAGTAATCATTAAAAAACATTATACAAATTTAATTATTAAAAAAAATTATATGAATTTACTTATTAAAATATATATTACATGAATTGATTTATTAAGAAAAATTATATACCCAAATTTATTAAATTTATTTATTATAAAAATATTTGTTAGTAAAAAATTATAATTAAAAAACATAATACAAATTTAATTATTTAAAACATTATATGAATTTAATTATTAAAAAAAAAATTATATGAATTTACTTATTAAAATATATATTAAATGAATTGATTTATTAAAAAAAAGTTATATATTACACAAATTGATTTATTAAAAACATATGTGAACATAAAATCGTCCAAATTTGATTTGAAATATCCTACAATATTAAGTTTTTAATCATGTGAAATAATTTTTATTGAATTATTTTATTTTGGTTAGAAACGAAAAAATTTTTTTAAAAAAATTGTTTTTTAGAAATTCTTCTTTTAAGGCCAATTACAAGATTATTAAATCAAAATGTAAAAAACAAATTAAAATATTTTAGATGAAAAAAAAAATAAAATAAATTATTTATTTATTTCAAACAAAGTTTAAATTATATCTTATCAATACTTTTGTTTCTGCAAATAAGTGTTAAAATTTATGGTATATATCATACTCTTAGAAAGGGCAGGTCACCGGCCCTAGGGTATGACTCTAGTTTAAATATAATAAATCTTCTAAAGTACAAAACTAAATACCAAACTTAAGGTAAGAAAGTGTAACTTTATCCGAAATTTAATTAATTAAGAGTGTAGTAGCGCTTCAGTGACAATCCATAATGGTTCGGTCAGACGTTATTACATCAAATGGGGAGCAAATCGAGTACTATCAAATGACAAAAATCTTTTTGTTATTGTCAACTGCGCAATATGTCGCACTAGCCAATGAAAATCGCAAAGTATAGCGTGGTAAAATTTTTATTTTAATTTGGAAAGAATCTGCGTCAGTCAGACATAAATAAATTCAAAATGGTTTAAACACTCTTTTTCCCACATTAAGTTTATTTTTTCTTTGTCTAAAATATGCCAACACAATTTCTTTCAAAATTAAGTAAAAACTATATTGAGTTATTAATAGATGACGATGAATATTATGATATCACTATTGAAGTTGGCGAAGATCCTAATGTAAAAATCTTTCGTGCACACATGAGCATTTTGTGTTACCGTTCTCCATACTTGCGAAAAATTTTGGCTTCTAATAAAAATCGAAATAAGGAGAATATATCTCATATTAAATTATCAAAGATATCGCCCGAAGTTTTCCAAATTATCTTAAAGTAAGTTTACATACAATAAATTAAATACGAAATATCAGTCTAAAATATTCAAATTCGAACTTTAAATTTTCGTATTACAGGTATATCTATGGTGGTACTCTTTCATTAAGTGGACAAGACGCTTTGGAAATTCTTAAACTATTAATAGCTGCGGAAGAGATGCTTCTTCAAGAATTAGTTGATTATTTACAAAAATATTTTATTAAGAATAAATCTGAATGGATGGAACAACATTTTGAACTTATTCATAGAACAAGTTTTCAATCAAATTCTTTGTTGGAACTTCAACAATTTTGTATGAATTTTATGGCAAATTCTCCAGAGAAAATATTTAAATCATTTGATTTCACGTCGCTTCCTGAAAAATCTTTAGTAAAACTTATTAAAAGAGATGATTTACAAATGAAAGAAATTGAAGTTTGGGAACATGTATTAAAATGGGGACTTGCACAAAACCCCACACTACTTCCAGATCCTGATACTTGGTCAGATGATGATTTTAAAAAAATGGAAAATACTTTACAACATTGTTTATCTTTAATTAGATTTTTTAGTTTATCATCCAAAGAATTTTTGGAAAAAGTTCGTCCCTATAAAAGTCTCTTAAAACGTCAATTTTATGAAGATTTATTAAATTCTCATTTAAATCCTAATAGTGAACCAAATGACAACATTTTACCTCCTAGAAATATTAGAATTGAGAGCATTATTGATTCAAAAATTGTTAAAAACTTGAATATTATTATAACTATCTCAAGATGGATTGATAAATTGGATATTAGAAATAATTTTACTATTTTTAAAGAACCATACAAGTTTCAACTATTGTTAAGAGGGAGCCGAGATGGATTTACACCTAAAAAATTTCATGAATTATGTGATGATAGATATAATACATTTACCTTTATTAAGGTAAAAGGAACGGAAGAAATTCTTGGTGGATATAATCCTTTAAAATGGAAATCCTCTGGTGTTGTTCGGGGTGAAACTAAAGATAGTTTTATTTTTTCTTTTAAGATTAATAATATTAAAGATGCAATTATTAGTTATATAGAAAATCCAGAATATGCATTTTATAATGGCTCTAATAATGGACCATATTTTGGAGAAGACCTTACTATATTTTCAAGTAATGGTGAATTGAAAGATTATAATCATAGTTATTGTAGAAAGTACTATTATGAAAAAAAGATAAGAGATGCCGAAGGTATATTTTCTCTGGAAGATTATGAAGTATTTCAAATCACGAAATGATAAATATACGAGATCTTTTACATCAGCAGATTAAGTGTATTGATTTTATCCGAAATTTGAAATATAAAATTTATAAATATTCAAGTTTAAAATATATAAACGTTATTTCTGTTATTTCTGTGCGCAATTTCTAATTTGAGTATTTAAATACGCCGCTTTGTTTGCAATATTAATACATTTATTAATCTTATTGTATTTTATCCAATTAATTATTTTTAAAATTTTCAATTCATTAATTTAGTATCTCAATCAATAATAAAATTTACATATAAATAAATTCCCTAAATGCTTAATCTAAACTTTTCATTGATTCTAAAATATGACTTCTATCCCGCATGTTCATCGACCAATAGATTTTGTATTTAGTTTACGTTTTCGAATGTACGTGTCACATGAGTTAAATAAATTGATTATACTTTGGACCTGAACAGTTTGCTAATAACTTTTTCTCTATCCTCTTCGTACCAATCTCGGGCAGCTTCCTTAAGAAATCCAGCGGCTAAAGCAATTTTTCGATTATCTGGCCATCCATTAGCCGCAAAGGCAGCTTCAAAGAGTCGACACCATTCGTATGGATCTTCATCATCACGTCCATAGAAAAAGGGAACATCTACAACTTTAGATGTTGTACGATTTTGGTTGGCAGTTGCCAGAAATACTATATATATAATATATTTGTAACTGATATTACGCAAAGAAAAATAATTAATTCGCAATCCATACAAGAATCGCTGAAATACTAAGGGCCAATCACTGTTAATTTTTTATTAATAAATGGAAAACAAAAGTGCATAATAAATTTGCGAAATGAAACATTAAAAGAAAATTATATTAAAAAGAAGATGGACACTATATTTATCAACTATAATTGCTAATTTTACTATTACAATTTATTATATAAATGATGCCTTTATTAGAGGAAATATTAGATACAAAATTTTGAAAATTATCATATTATACATATATCCCTTGATTTCATTAATAATAAAACTGTCCGATTTTTTATGCGGATTACTAATTAATTTTTTTACTAGAACTAGTATCAATACAACAAATAATAAAAAGGCCTACGATACATGTTAAATTTTTCACTAAATTGTAGTAAAAACGATTCCTCGTTAATGATCCTAAATTTCCATAATTTTTAATTTTAATATTACATTTTAAATATAATAAATCTTCTAAAGTCCAAGCTAAATACCAAACTTAAGGCCGGAAAGTGTAACTTATCTGAAATTTAATTAATTAAGAGTGTAGTAACGTTCCTAATGGTTCATCCATTCGTCAGTTCGAGAAGTGACACTCAATAATGGTTCGGTCGGGAGTTATTTTATCAAATGGATATAATGTACAGAGTCGAGTACTATCAAAAGGAAAAAACATTTTTATTTTATTATTGTTAACTGCGCAGTATGTCGCACTAATCAACTAAATTCCACAAAGTATGGCGTTTATTTTAATTTGGAAAGAATCTGCGTCAGTCAACCATAAATAAATTCAAAATGGTTTAAACTTTAAACATAGTTTTATACTCTTTCTCCCACATTAAATTTATTTTTCTTTGCCTAAAATATGTCAACGCAATTTCTTTCAAATTTAAGTAAAAACTATATTGAGTTATTAGATGACGATGAATATTATGATATCACTATTGAAGTCTGCGAAGATCCTAATGTAAAAATCTTTCGTGCGCACATGAGCATTTTGTGTTACCGTTCTCCATACTTGCGAAGAATTTTGGCTTCTAATAAAAATCGAAATAAGGAGAATATATTATCTCATATTAAATTATCAAAAATATCGCCCGAAGTTTTCCAAATTATCTTAAAGTAAGTTTGCATACAATAAATTAAATACGAAATATTATAGTCTCAAATGTTCAAATTTGAACTTCAAATTTTCGTATTATAGGTATATCTATGGTGGTACTCTTTCATTGAATGAACAAGACACTTTAGTAATTCTCAAAATTTTAATCGCTGCGGAAGAATTGCTTCTTCAAGAATTAGTTGATTATTTACAAAAATATTTTGTTGAGAATAAATCCGAATGGATGGAACAACATTTTGAACTTATTCATAGAACAAGTTTTCAATCAAATTCTTTGTTAGAACTTCAACAATTTTGTACGAAGTTTATGGCAAACTCTCCAGAGAAAATATTTAAATCACTTGATTTCACGTCACTTCCTGAAAAATCTTTGGTACAACTTATTAAAAGAGATGATTTACAAATGGAAGAAGTTGACGTTTGGGAACATGTATTAAAATGGGGACTTGCACAAAACCCCACACTTCTTCCAGATCCTAATACTTGGTCAGATGATGATTTTAAAAAAATGGAAAATACTTTACAGCATTGTTTATCTTTAATTAGATTTTTTAGTTTATCATCCAAAGAATTTTTGGAAAAAGTTCGTCCCTATAAAAGTCTCTTAAAACGTCAATTTTATGAAGATTTATTAAATTCTCATTTGGATCCTAATAGTAAACCAAATGACAACATTTTACCTCCTAGAAATATTAGAATTGAAAGCATTATTGATTCAAAAATTGTTAATAACTTAAATATCATTGTAACTATTTCAAGATGGATTGATAAATTGGATGCTAGAAATAATTTTGCTTATTTAAAAGAACCATATAAGTTTCAACTATTGTTAAGAGGGAGCCGAGATGGATTTACACCTAAAATATTTCATGAATTATGTGATGGTAAATATAATACCATTACCTTTATTAAGGTAAAAGGAACGGAAGAAATTCTTGGTGGATATAATCCTTTAAAATGGGAATCTTCTGATGGTTATGGTAAGGCTAATGATAGTTTTATTTTTTCTTTTAAAAATAATATTGCTAAAGATGCAATCATTAGTAATATAGAAAATCCAGAATATGCACTTTATAATGGCTCTAATATTGGCCCATATTTTGGAAGTGACCTTATTATATATTCAACTCATGATGAATTTAAAGATTATAATAAAAGATATTGTAGAAAGCGCTATAATGAAAAAAAGATAAGAGATGCCGAAGGTATATTTTCTCTAGAAGATTATGAAGTATTTCAAATCACCAAATGATAAATATACGATATCTTTTTACATCAGATTAAGTGTATTAATTTTATTCGAAAATTGTAGTATAAATTCAAGTTTAAAGTATATAAATGTTATTTTTTTGTGCAATTTCTAATATACTATTTATTAACCATTGAGTTATTATATTTTATCCAATAAATTATTTTTAAAATTTTCAATTCATTAATTTATCTCAATCCATAATCTAATCGTCCTACATAACATTTGTCAATTAACTTCATATAAAAGTATGTTTTAGCAAAATTAATTTCGTAAAACATAACTATTGTAATTATCTTAATATTTTTAATTGAATATATATACCATGATCTCTATAATTTACATATAAATTCCTTAATTGCTTAATCTAAAGTTTTCATTGATTCTAAAGGCTGATTTATTGTCCGAAACGTAGCGTAGGACCGTTTACTTCTAAACATTTCAGATGCAATGTGCATGATTATCGACTAATAGATTTGTATTTAGTTTACGTTTTCAATGTACTGTACATGTTACATGATGTAAATAATAAATTGATTATGCTTCGGACCTGCGTTCACTAGTCTAAAATATTTACAATAATTGAATAATTGAGAGAATTAGTTATTCATATATGTAGTATATTTATAACTAATATTACCTGTTACGCAAAGAAAATAATTAATTCACAATTCATACAAGAATCGGTGAAATACTAAGGGCGAATCAGTCAAATCACTGTTAATTTTTTATTAGTAAGTAGAAAACCAGAGCGCATACTAATAAATTCACGAAGTGAAACTTTATCTTCTACTATCTCTAATTAAAAGAAAAATTATATTAAAAAGGAAGATGAACACTATATTTTTTAACCATAATTGCTAATTTTAATATTAAATTTTATTATATAAATGATGTCTTTATTAGAAGGAATATTAAATACAAATATCATATGATACATATATTTTTTGATTTTCATTAATAAAACTGTCCGATTTTTTATGCGGATTACTAATTAATTTTTTTACTAGAACTAGTATCGATACAACTAATAATAAAAAAGGCCTACGATACATATTAAAATTTACACTAAATAATAAAAACGATTCCTCGTTAATGATCCTAAATTACCATAATTTTTAATTTTAATATTACATTTTAAATATAATAAATCTTCTAAAGTCCAAGCTAAATACCAAACTTAAGGCCGGAAAGTGTAACTTATCTGAAATTTAATTAATTAAAAGAGTGTAATAACATTCTTAATGGTCCATCCATTCGTCAGTTCGAGGCATAATGGTTCGGTCAGGCACTAGTATTATATCAAATGGATACAATATACAGAGCAAATTTCATTAGTATTCGAGTACTATCAAAAGGAAAAATTCTTTTTATTATTGTCAACTGCGCAGTATGTCGCACTAATCAACTAAATTCCACAAAGTATGGCGTTTATTTTAATTTGGAAAGAATCTGCGTCAGTCAACCATAAATAAATTCAAAATGGTTTAAACATAATTTTATACTCTTTCTCCCACATTAAATTTATTTTTTCTTTACCAAAATATGTCAACACAATTTCTTTCAAAATTAAGTCAAAACTATATTGAGTTATTAGATGACGATGAATATTATGATATCACTATTGAAGTCGGCGAAGATCCTAATGTAAAAATCCTTCGTGCACATATGAGCATTTTGTGTTACCGTTCTCCATACTTGCGAAGAATTTTGGCTTCTAATAAAAATCGAAATAAGGAGAATATATTATCTCATATTAAATTATCAAAAATATCGCCCGAAGTTTTCCAAATTATCTTGAAGTAAGTTTGCATACAATAAATTAAATGCGAAATATTATAGTCTCAAATGTTCAAATTCGAACTTTAAATTTTCGTATTATAGGTATATTTATGGTGGTACTCTTTCATTGAATGAACAAGACACTTTAGAAATTCTCAAAATTTTAATCGCTGCGGAAGAATTGCTTCTTCAAGAATTAGTTGATTATTTACAAAAATATTTTATTGAGAATAAATCCGAATGGATGGAACAACATTTTGAACTTATTCATAGAACAAGTTTTCAATCAAATTCATTGTTAGAACTTCAACAATTTTGTACGAATTTTATGGCAAACTCTCCGGAGAAAATATTTAAATCACTTGATTTCACGTCGCTTCCTGAAAAATCCTTAGTACAACTTATTAAAAGAGATGATTTACAAATGAAAGAAATCGAAGTTTGGGAACATGTATTAAAATGGGGACTTGCACAAAATCCCACAATTCTTCCAGATCCTAATACTTGGTCAGATGATGATTTTAAAAAAATGGAAAATACTTTACAACATTGTTTATCTTTAATTAGATTTTTTAGTTTATCATCCAAAGATTTTTTACAAAGTATTCGTCCTTATAAAAAACTCTTAAAACGTCAACTTTATGAAGATTTATTAAATTCTCATTTGGATCCTGATAGTAAACCAAGCGATAATATTTCACTTCCTAGAAATATTAAAATTGACACAATTATTAATTCGAAAATAGTTAATAATTTAAATATTATTTTAACTATTTCAAGACAAATTGATAAATTGGATATTAAAAATAATTTCGCTCGTTTAAAAGAACCATATAACTTTCGATTATTATTAAGAGGGAGCCGAGATGGATTTACACCTAAAAAATTTCATGAATTATGTGATGATATACCCCATACTGTTACATTTATTAAAGTAAAAGGAAAAGACGAAATACTTGGTGGATATAATCCGATAATATGGAAATCTTTTGGTGGTTGTGGAAAAACTATGGATAGTTTTATTTTTTCTTTTAAAAATGATAATGTCGAAGATGGAATAATTAGTTATGTGAAACATACAGATTATGCAATACGTTATAACTTTAGCATTGGTCCATTTTTTGGTTATGACATTATTACATGTGCTCGAAATGGATCTGAAGTTTTCAATGATATTCGTTATAGTAAGAATTATTACGAAAAAAAGATGAGATACCGAAGGTCAATTTTCTATGGAAGATTTTGAAGTATTTCAAGTTATAAAGAGATAGATATATGAAATATTCTTACTAAAGAAACAAAAATATTGTTGTTGATAAATTATCATGAGAGATCCCTTTTTAAGTAATTATGGCAATTATAGGCGTATTTAAAGATTCAATATTTTTGACTTTTTATATTTAATCTAGATTGAGTACTATAAAATGATGATTTTTAACTTTCACAATTTTTAAAAAATCAAATAAGTATAGAAAGTTAAAAGTTTTCATCTATTTAAGTGTTGAGTTTGTAATTTGATCAAAAAGAAAAAACAATATTGTTTATAGAATACAAAACATAATCAATTTCTTTTATTGTGAAATTTCAATACTGCACTCTGGTTTGGAAATAAAATCAGTATATTTTATAAATATATTAAATCAAAATTATTTTTATGCTTCATCTTTTAGCTCATCGTTTTGTTTACATTTAAAATCCGTGATAATAATCTAAAGGTTAGGTTTGAGTTTGCGTGCAACCAAGCCAAAAAAAATCATGCAAAAATTCTTTTAATACCAGGTGACAGGTGGAAAGCTATTACAATAAATTTTTGGACGCTGACTGAAATTATGATTCCAACCTCGAAAAAATGAATGCGTTTTACTAAATGGTTTTGACCACCTCAGAACTTTTATATATATTTTGGGTTGTCAATCCGTGTTTTATTTATATTTCATGTTTTTCCCGTAAATATTGAAATTTATAATATCCAACATGAAAATTATTCGGCTTGTAGCAGGTACACGTAATATTTATAGATAAACAGAGTGTAACGTCTTTCTTATTCAAAAAAGACCATTCACATTTAAATCCTTTGGATACTTTTAATAATTAAAATCTTTTCTCGTGTTCTTTTTTTCAAAATAGCAAGGCATTAGTACTATATTAATTATTACGTTTAAATTTTTATTGAATTTAGGGTTTAGGGCTTTTAGTTAATGCAAGCTAGCTATACACTAATTCTTAATCGCAATTCACAAAAAAAAAATAAAATAAATGAGTTATTTATGAAAGCAATCAGTATAAACCTTAATTAATATAAAAATTATCGTTAAAAAATTATTTTTAATTTTAGTACGTGAAAAATATTATATTGGAGTATACCAAACATTTCAAGCATTTCAGTAATACAAGCCACGCGCAAGATACTAATTTTGGCTATCTGGATCAATTATAAATCATGCGGAACTTCCATTTTTATAAAAATTTCAAATTTCTTTCCTTCTCTTTTTTTTTAAAAAAAAAAAATGTCTGTTCAATTTTTTTCAAAATTAAGCCAAAACTATATTGGATTATTAAAAGACGATGAATATTATGACATAACGATTGAAGTGGGTAAAGATCCTAACGTAAAAATATTTCGTGCTCATATGAATATTTTGTGTTACCGATCTCCATACTTGCGAAGAATTCTGGCTTCTAACAAAAATCGAAATAAGGAGAATATATTATCTCATATTAAATTTTCAAATATATCATCGGAAAATTTTCAAATTATTTTAGAGTAAGTTATATATTTAAAATTTAGTATATTATAAATATTTATTTATTAAATTTTATAATCATATAGGTATATTTATGGTGGTATTCTTTCGTTGAATGGACAAGAAATTTTAGACATTATGAATATCTTGGTAGCTGCAGATGTGCTCCATCTTCAAGAACTTGTTGATTATTTACAAACATATTTAGTTGAAAATAATCCTGAGTGGATAGAACAACATTTCGGGTTTACTCAACAAATTGCTTCACGTTCTAATAATTTACTAGAACTCAAAGAATTTTGTACAAGATTAATGGCTAAATCTCCTGAAAAAATACTCAAATCAATCGATTTTACTTCACTTTCTGAAAAATCTTTGATTTCACTTATTAAAAGAGATGATTTACAAATGAGAGAGGTTGAAGTATGGAAATATATATTAAAATGGGTCTCGCACAAAACCCCACACTTCTTCCTGATCCTAATATTTGGTCGTATGATGATTTTAAAACAATGAAGAATATTTTACAAAATTGTTTACCTTTGGTCAGATTTTTTAGTCTATCATCTAAAGAATTCTCACGTAAAGTCCGACCATATCAAAAGCTCTTAGACCATCAGCTCTATGAAAATTTGTTGAGTTATTATTTGGATCCTGAAATTGTTTCAACTCACAAAATTTTACGTCCCAGAAAAACAGTCCTATTAGATAATGACACTCAGATTATTGAATCTCGAATTATTGATCTTAATATTGCTTCAACTATTTCAAAGTGGATTGATAAAATTGTTATTAATGATGATAATTTTAGAGAATTTTATTTACCATACAAATTTGAATTATTGTTGAGAGGTAGTAGAGATGGATTTACACCTAAAAAATTTCACAAATTATGTGATAATGAATATAATACCATTACCTTTATTAAAGTAAAAGGAACAGAAGAAATTCTTGGTGGGTATAATCCATTAAAATGGGAATCTTCTAATTCTTGGGGTATAACTAAAGATAGCTTTATTTTTTCTTTTAAAAATAAGAATATTAAAGATGCAATTATTAGTAATGTAAATAATATAAATCGTGCATTAAATTATGATCCTAGTCGAGGACCACAATTTGGCGTTGATATTGTATGTGGCACCTCCGATATGTCTACGTCTAAAGATTACAATCACACTTACTGTAAAAAGAATTTTTATGAAAAAGCAATAAGAGATACTTCAGGTTATTTTACTATAGAAGATTACGAAGTATTTCAAATAATGAAGAGTTAGATGTATTTTAAAGTATTGCTAGATTAAGTCTTTATAATAAATACATTTACATATATTTTACAATAAAATAAACTTCAGTTAACCATTATCAGTTATTTAACAGCTCATTAATGAATTTTCATAAAGTTTGTAATAAAGTTTGTGCTTTTAAAAACGTTGTACTAAATCTGACTAGTGCGAAAGTAAAATTGTTCTATAATCTAGTAGTGTCTTAGCGACCTTGCATTATTCTTTTGATAAACTTTTGAAAGTGACTATATAAAGCTTTAATTAATAACTAACGATACAAGTTCTATTTTTTTTTGACAACCAACTATTCTTAAGTAAGACAATTTATATATTATCGTTCTCCATACTATTTACGATAGGCCTTGGTTTTAATAAAAAGGATAAGTAACGTTATAACATGTATCAGGAGTTTTTCAAATTATTTTTAAGTACTGAAGAAATTCTTATCATCGAATATTCAGTAATTATAAAAATGAGAGTCATTTAATTCTTGAGTATAAATAAAAATGATTTTATTTTCTCTTTCAAAAATTAAAGATGTGATTTTATTATAAAAAAAAAAAAAGATGAGAGATATGATACTATTGAATAATTTCGATAAAAATTATGAAGGTATTTAAATAAATATTCTAAATCTTTTGTTTGATAAATAAAAACAACTTAATTAAAAGAATAATCAAATTTTATATCGACTTACTTTTTATAAATCTGAAATCTCTTTTTTAATCAACTAAAAATTTTATCATTGAAGTTTATCTAATTAATTATTATTTACACTGGAAGTCTCGATAACCGGAACTTCAATAAACCGGAACCTTCAAAGTTGAGCCGGGAACGGATTATCATAGTACAATAGATATATCGGATTAGTAATTTATTTTCGATATATCGGATTTCTTGATATGTCGGATTTTTCTAAGGATTAGTTTATCGAGACTGTCTGTGTAAAATAATTTATTATTGTAATCTATGTAATCCCTTGCTTCATAAATTTAAACAATTTATATTATTTGCATTATTTACATTATAGTAGAATTATTGTCTATTTTACGTGTCAACTTTCTTTTTTCGAAAATAAAAAAAATATAATATATATTCAGGTTTCAAATAAGCCTTTTGATAATAAAAAATTTCTCTAGTATTCTCAAAAAAAAAGTGAGTTATTAAATTAATTTGAACTTTTAATATTGTTTGAATATTAATATAAAGAATTTTTCAGCGGTAAAGTATGAAAAAATTTTATCATATAAAAGATGTACAAGGGTATTTCAATTTATGAAATAATCGGTATTAATACTTTAATAAAGATCTATGATAAACTTTTCCAGCTAAACGAAAAAAGGAAATATTGCTTGTCCCTTCATTAGTTCATTTTTGCTAAAGATTATTTTTTCATATTATAGATATATTTATAATTAACATTAAGATTACGAAAAAATGGTTTATAAAAACAAAAAAAATTGACATCTTTGTGTAAAAAATTTTATTTGTTTAATTATAGGTTTACATTTATATAAGATTATCATTTTTTTTTTAAAAAAAACAATGAATTTATATGATACAAAAAAATATTTTTAAATACTGAGCTGTTATCTTGGATTAAATAACTCAATAAGAAATTTCCCTACTTCCAAAGACGACCATTTTATTTAATTCATTATTTAGTATATTTGATAGTATTTTAAATCTATTATATATAGTATAATCCATTTTGTATAATTATGTAATCTTTTTCTAGACTTAAATAATTAATAAAATGCTTTACTAATTTAAAAATATATGTATATATATAGTATAATCTTTTTAACTAATTCCATTAGTCTCCGTTAACGTTTACTTTGTTATTAATATCCATAAATAGTATACGAAATTGAAAGTTTAATTTAGTATATATTGATATATATTTTTTCATTTAAGTTAAATGACGAAGCTTGAAAAAAATTCATGCGGTTATTTATAAATGATTAGCAACAATATGTGTTACGTCGTATTTAAAAACTTAATTTTATTTTGGAAAGAATTTACATCAATGTTTTTCATATTGGTCACGATTGAATAGCTGTGTTACATGAGTAAAATATATAAATTTACCCAATGATTAATGATTAATTGTATTTCTCTCCGGCATAAACTTGCATTTTAAGTTATGTCAACACAATTTCTTTCAAAACTAAGCCAAAATTATATTGAAATATTGGCAGATGATGAATATTATGACGTCACAATTGAAATTGGCGAAGATCCTAATGTGAAAATTCTTCGTGCTCATATGAATATTTTGTGTTACCGTTCTCCATATTTACGACGAACTTTAGCGTCTAATAAAAAAAATAAAGCCAATATTTTGTCTCATATTAAATTACCAAATATATCACCTGAGGTCTTTCAAATTATTTTAAAGTAAGTTTATAGGCAATAAATTAATATGTAATACCATAAATTTTCAAATATTCAAATAAGAAATTTAAATTTTTGTATAGGTATATTTATGGTGGTATTCTCTCATTGAATGATCATGACACTTCAGAAAATTTCAAAATTTTATTGGCTGCGGATGAGCTGCTTCTTCAAGAGGTAGTTGATTATTTACAGAAATATTTTATTGAGAATAAGTCTGAATGGATGGAACAACATTTTGAACTTGTTCATAGAACAAGCTTTCAATCAAATTCTTTGTTAGAACTTCAACAATTTTGTACGAATTTTATGGCAAACTCTCCAGAGAAAATATTTAAGTCACTTGATTTCACATCACTTCCTGAAAAATCTTTAGTACAACTTATTAAAAGAGATGATTTACAAATGAAAGAAATTGAGGTTTGGGAACATATATTAAAATGGGGCCTTACACAAAACCCCACACTCCTTCCAGATCCTAATACTTGGTCGGACGATGATTTCAAAACAATGGAAAATACTTTACATAATTGTTTATCTTTAATCAGACTTTTTAGTTTATCATCTAAAGAGTTCTTGCAAAAAGTTCGTCCTTATAAAAAACTCTTAAAAGGTCAACTTTATGAAGATTTATTAAATTCTCATTTGGATCCTGATAGTGAACCAACCAATAATATTTCATTTCCTAGAAATATTAAAAATGATAAAAGTATTGATTCAAAAATTATTAATAATTTAAATATTATTTCAACAATTTCAAGACGAATTGATAAAATGGTAATTAATAGCAAATTTGATCATTTAAGAGATTTATATTTACCATATAAATTTCAATTATTGTTAAGAGGAAGTCGAGATGGATTTACTCCTAAAAAGTTTCATCAATTATGTAATAATATACTTTATACTGTTACATTTATTAAAGTAAAAGGAACGGAAGAAATTCTTGGTGGATATAATCCTTTGAAATGGGAATCTTCTGGTGGTTATAATAAGGCTAAAGATAGTTTTATTTTTTCTTTTAAGAATAATAATACTAAAGATGTAATTATTAGTAATATAGAAAATACAGAATATGCATTTTTTAATGACCCTATTATTGGTCCATATTTTGGAGAAGACCTTATTATACATTCATATCAAGAATCTAAAGGTTATAGTCAAATATGTTGTAAAAAGAGTCATTATGAAAAAAAGATAAGAGATACCGAGGATCAATTTTCTATAGATGATTATGAAGTATTTCAGATCACAAAAAGATAAAAAAAAATAAATATACAATATTTATTTTACTTGAAATGTATAGTTTAATTTAGAAATATTCAAATTTTAGGATTTATACACGTTATTCTCATACAAATTCTTCAATAAAATTTTGAATATTACCTAAGTTGTTGTTTTATTTATGTTTTTATAAATTTAATTATTTTCGATAAATTAGTATTTAATTATTTTCAAATTTCATTTCATTAATTTTATCCCAGATCCTTAGTTTAATACGACATAATACGTACAATTTAGCTTCAAATAAATGTATTTTAATTATATTTTAATTTATTGTATTGCTAATCACCTCTCTGTTCCGGTACAAATGAAGAATGGGAGAGCGTAACAGCATGACAAATTTTATTCTCCAATGCAACGATTAACATTAACTTTGAGTAACTTTTCTTTCAATCACCTAATCCTTTACATTTAGGAAATGCGTGAAATACCAATAATTGTTCAATACAACTAAACTTAATAAGCCATAGTACTAACTATTGTATCAATTTTAATATCTCCTTCTAATGAGTAAAAAATAAATTTCACAAACTTTATTAGCCTTACGTATAAATTCTTTAGTTGCTTAAAGTTTTCATCGATTTTAAAAAGCTAGTTTATATGCATCAAATAAAAACAAAATATCGAGAATGAGCATTAGTAACTTACAAATTTTAGTGAATACTCCATATAAACATATTTATTACTAAAAAATGATCGAATGATCAAACCGTTAACTAAGACTAGTATCGATGCTACCGATAATATTAAAAATCTACGATATTAAGCAGTTATTAAATTTTTACTCATTTGACAAAAACCGAAAATATGACTCTTCTTTTTTATTATTGATTCTCATGGCTTAATACTGTTAATAAATGTTGTTTATTTGTTTATTTTTTTATATTAGTGAAGATTTTGATTTTTTTTTATTGTCTATTGCATAGTGTATCATAATAATAAATGATTATCGACAAACTATGACGTAATGAAAACTTAAAATTTTAATTTGGAAACAATCTGCATCAATATTTATATTTGAAATAAATTAAATAAATTAAAATAAATTATTTAAACTTTAAACTTTTGTAGTTTTATGCACTTTCTCCCACATTAAACTAATTTTTTTTTTACTAAAATATGTCAACGCAATTTCTTTCAAAGTTAAGTCAAAACTATATTGAATTATTAGATGATGATGAATATTATGATATTACAATTGAAGTTGGCGAAGATCCTAATGTAAAAATCTTTCGTGCGCACACGAGCATTTTGTGTTACCGATCTCCATACTTACGAAGAATTTTAGCTTCTAACAAAAATCGAAATAAGCCGGAGAATATTTTAGCTCATATTGAATTATCAAATATTTCGCCCGAAGTCTTTCAAATTATTTTAAAGTAAGTTTATATACAATTAACCTTTTATGAAATATCATAGACTCAAAATTTTTAAATTCGAACTTTAAATTTTTTTGTATAGGTATATTTATGGTGGTATTCTTTCATTAAATGATCAAGACACTTCAGAGATTTTCAATACTTTATTGGCTGCGAGTGAGCTTCTTTTTCAAGAGATAGTTGATTATTTGCAGAAATATTTTATTGAGAGTAAATCTGAATGGATGGAACAACATTTTGAACTTGTTCATAGAACAAGCTTTCAATCAAATTCTTTGTTGGAACTTCAACAATTTTGTACGAATTTTATGGCAAACTCTCCAGAAAATATATTTAAATCACTTGATTTCACATCACTTCCTGAAAAATCTTTAGTACAACTTATTAAAAACGATGATTTACAAATGAAAGAAATCGAAGTTTGGGAGCATGTGTTAAAATGGGGTCTTGCCCAAAATCCCACGATTCTTCCAGATCCTAATACTTGGTCAGATGACGATTTCAAAACAATGGAAAATACTTTACAACATTGTTTACCCTTGGTTAGATTTTTTAGTTTATCATCAAAAGAGTTCTTACAAAAAGTTCGTCCTTATAAAAAACTCTTAAAAGGTCAACTTTATGAAGATTTATTAAATTCTCATTTGAATCCTGATAGTGAACCAATCAATAATATTTCACTTCCTAGAAATATTAAAAATGATGAAATCATTGATTCAAAAATTGTTAATAATTTAAGTATTATCTCAACAATTTCAAGACGGATTGATAAAATGGTAATTAATAATAAATTTGATCATTTAAGAGAATTATATTTACCATATAAATTTCAATTATTGTTAAGAGGAAGTCGAGATGGATTTACTCCTAATAAGTTTCATGAATTATGTAATGATATACTTTATACTGTTACATTTATTAAAGTGAAAGAAACAGAAGAAATTCTTGGCGGATATAATCCTTTAAAATGGGAATCTTCTGGTGGTTGGTGTAAAACTAAGGATAGTTTTATTTTTTCTTTTAAGATTGATAATATTAAAGATTCAATTATTAGTAATATAGAAAATACAGAATATGCATTTTATAATGGTTCTTATGTTGGTCCTTATTTTGGAAAAGACCTTATTATATATTCAAGTTCTAGTGATTTTGAAGATTATAGTCATAGATATTGTAGAAAGAATTATTATGAAAAAATAATAAGAGATACCGAAGATCTATTTTCTATAGAAGATTATGAAGTATTTCAAATCACAAAAATTTAAACATACAATATCTTTATTACATTGGATGAAATGTATTAATTTTATTTGAAACATAATATTTTAGAAATATTCAAAATACTAAGATCATATATTATTTTCATTTCATTAATTTTATCTCAGTTCCTTAGTCTAATTGTCTCTCATAATACAAGCTATTTAACTTCAAATAAAAGTATTTTAGTGATTTTCTTATATACTTTAATTTAAAGTATTGCCAGCTCACCTCTCTGTCATTGTATATATATGAAGAACGGGAGGGCGTGGCAGCGGGGCTCTCCAACACAACCCCTATAAAAAATTTTTATCCGAATATTTCCATTATTTCTCCGTGTCTTCCGTAAAAATTCCGTGAAAATGATACATTCACGGATATCCGTGTTAGCGAGATGAAAATTTCCATAATTTAAGGCTATAAATTCCATTAAAATGATACATTCACGGAAAAAATATGGAAAGATAAAACACGGATCAGATTTTTTACAGGGAACGGTCAACATAACTTTGGGTTGACTATAACCTTTTGCTTTATATTTATTCAGTTCTTTATTTTTTAGTGTATGCTTTGAATATCAATAATTGTTAAACACAATTAAATTTAATAAGCCATGACTGGGAATAATGTTCACTAAATTTCACAAACTTTTGGCTTTACGTATAAATTTCTTAGTCACTTAAAGTTTTTCATCGATTTTAAGAAGTTAGTTTATAAAATAATAAATATATTTAATAAAACCAAAATATCGAGAATAAACATTAGTAACTTGGAAATTACTTTATATATAAAGCATATTTATCACTAAAAAATGATCGATGATCAAATATTTTTCCACTGGTAACTAAATAACTAGTCATCTAATATAGAAGACTAATATCGATACTATCGATAATATTAAGATTTATGATAACTATTAGACAGTTATTAAATTTGATAAAAACTGAAAATATGACTCTTCTTCTTAATACCGCTTATAAAAAAAATAAATCATAAAAAGTTGTTTATTTTTTAATATTAGAAAGGATTTTGAATTTTAATTTTTTTTTTTTTGAGGAAACTTAACCTAGACGTTAGTTAACCTGAACAGAACCCTGAACCATACTAATATAGGTGATATCCAGCAAAAAAAATTAATATTAGCTGTACGCAACTATGGTAAGTACGCATTTATAACTCCTTATTCCTAAAATTTTTATAAAATATGCATTTTTAATCCTCTAACTTTAAATTAATTTAAAATTTAATCGATTATTTATTCATTACTTTCATTAACAACCTGTATTGTATACATCTCATCTAAACTCTCAATATTTTCTTTCGTAGCTGGCTTGAAAAAACTTCATATTTGCGATTTAATTTAATGTTTTTTCCACATATACAGTACATACTATTTTTTGCATGAACAACATGGGCAACATATTTTCTTAGAATATTTTCAACGAAACATTTTGTAGAATTTTTCAAAAAAAAAAAAGATTTATTTTTTTTGATTATCGTGGTATGCGTAACAGACTTCCATTTCTAAAAAAGGAAATTTATCTCCAAAAAATATATAAAATGAGCAAACCCAATATTTTACTATTAAAATTATGCAAAGTTAAAATCTAACTAGTATATTGAAATTTTTAACCAATTATACGCATTTTTAAATTCTAACTAAATAAAGGCTACTAAGGTTGCGACGCCCACCCATATCAGTATAGTTCGGAGTCCTATAAAGACCTTGTGTAGAACTATTATAAAATTTTTGACCTTTCTTGTTACCTATAAATGTTCCTGGTTTTATCCCCAAAAAGACTTCAAGGATAGATCAAACGAATACAAGATCCGAAACTAGCTATTTATAAAGCATATGATACCATTTTAGGATTTGATCGTCATGGACTTGTTTGCATAAAAACTTTGTATTCCGGGTGTGTTTCAAAACATGCATGTGCCGTAAATTATTTTCTAAACAATGAGTAACTTTGATACATGCATTATATTGTGTACCAAAAGTAAACTTTCTATTTGGATTTTAACGAGAACAATTAATAACATAATGCATAATGCACTTGCCACTGTAGTTTTTTGGAAATTATAGCGAGAACAATCAACAAAGTACGTAAAAGAATCGAATTAACTTAGATAATATTGATAAATGATGGGTTTTGAGTTCCTTATAAATTAACCATAAAAAATTAATGCAACAGGAAGAAATAAAATATCAAAAAAAAGACAAAAATATACTCTCTATTCTTGTTTCACACAACCTAGAAGTATAAAAATATTAGTAAAAAACTAAAAAATATAATATGGATCATAAATTGTATGAGATTTTCAATGGCATACCCGGCTTGTTCGCTATCGCTGTGTAACTATCATAATTCTTATATTCATCGTACGAATTTTTCAATTTCCACACCTCCGCCGACAAATTTTCGTCGCTGACAATACTCTAAGCGCCCACACAAGAATATTTAAGATAATCGTTTTCTTGCTTCTAACTGCTGGCTTGATAGGAGTTATAGTATATAATATCTATAAAATGATCCATGATCCTCCCAAGTTTTCTTTGACGGTAGAATTGAACAAAAGTCCACCATCTATACTTGTCTGTTTAATACATAATGGACCAACACTTGTTACGGCCAAATATTATACCAATTTTAATAACTATATTAATAAAGTTGAGCTACCTGATGATTTAGTTGGTGACTTTAGTGATCTTATAGGGAGTAATGGCAAGTGCAGGTTTTTTAACGGTACATCATCTTCATCGTCAAAGCTGAGGGGTAACGCTGGAGGATTTTATGTCTTAGGTTTTGGTCAAGATGAAAATGCTAGTGGCATAAGCAGTATAGTTGGTGATAGTGATCGTGGTGCTTTTGTCTTCATTGGTGACACCAACAATGAAATGGACTGGACCCAACCTATATTCCTCAGGGAAACAAATTTAGTAATATAGGATTTCTATTTTTCAATGGTGTGGGTGGCTTATTCCAATATGCAGAAACTCACCATAAAGCTTTGAATGGAAGCTCTTATCGAAATTTTCAGCTATCTTCCGTAGGAACATTTGGTTTCATAGATTACTCTCGACCGGCAGCAGCATATGATGTCGGGATCATCGCACCCGAGAACATTGTAGCGCAGGTTGAAAATCCATCCCTCACTATAGCTGTCCTTCTTACTAATATCGGCGGTTATCTTGGTATTTGGGGAATTTTCGGCTTTCTCTTTGGTGAAAAAAAGGTGGATCCATTCGGGTTCATGTCACGTTTTATATTCATAAAGCAGGATAGGAAGAAACTTTTTGAGGAATTGGAGAAAATTAATGGTGAAAGAAGCACAAAGTTAAATATCTCGAAAGAAGAAGAAAAGGGTAGTGATAGTGTTACTAAAACGAGTAAAATAAGCAATCAAACTGAATTCAAGAACTTACTTGCAAAATACTATGTAGAAACGGATTTCTACGAACATGCTGTCGAGACGCCTGACGTGTAATTATATGTTGATATAACACTAAGGTATAATAGATGCTTTTTAATTATTTAATATATCAAGCTTGTAATAATATATTACTATAAATAATCATGTAAAATAAAACGTAACGCATACGATCGATAATAAAATAATAGGACAAACTTTTTAACGGTTCAAATCATTCTCATGTTATCTGCTGTTTTTATCTATTATATCCTCTCCTATTGTTTCTTGTTTTCATTAACATAAAAGTATGGATAATTTTCGGGTGAATTCATAATTTATATGATAGAATCTGTAAGTGATAAGTGATATATGAGTTGTTCGTTCCACTAATCATATGAAATTTCGCTAAATATCCTCAGTATCATCAATCAACAAACTTCTTCTTCCATGTGACCTTGGCGTACCGTTTTTTGGCTTATGTTTACATTGATATATATTACATTATTTTGTAATATATACAGTACATTTTACATCATTCGTTCCGGAAAGAAATTTTTTCCTCAAAATGACTTGTTTTCTTTGCAATCAAAAGAACGGAAAATATGATATTAGTGAGTAGTAACTAGTATGTAAATTTACTATATAAGACAAAATACGATTTTATTATTTGCCAATAATTAAAAAACTGTTACACTTGTAATGGTTGTATTGAAATTACTATTTTTGAATTCATTGGCCTCTTCTTCAAGACCGGATCTTTTTTTTAATATATTATTTTTTTTGGTTTTTAAATCAAAATTTTAATAATTTTTCTTTCCATTTTTTTTTTTTTAAAAACTGAATTTTTAATACTTTTCATTCCAGTTTTTTTCTCTTTATAATAATCTATAATAATATTTTTTTATGTAATATTTTATTTACTATTTATTTTTATACATTTTTTTTATTATCATATATCTTTATATTGGCCATATTTAGATTACCCCGTATAAATAATTTAAATTGTGTAACATTAAAAAGTGTGATATTCTTACGTCCGAGTCGTCCGATTTATTTCGTATTTATCATAAAATCTTAATTTTTTAACTGGATTTTTTTTATTCTAATGGATTTTAATACTAACAAAAAAAAATTTAATTTTTCTTATTGCCACAACTAACCATTTCTATTAGATAAACAATAATAATTTTTTTATTTTTCAGTTTTTACCGTAAAAACTGAAACTACCTTTTTAGTCCTTTTTTTTATTGATTTTTTTTATGATTTTTTTTTTTAATCAGAATTTATCAAAATTTTCGGAATTTTTTTTTTTTAACCCAAAAAATATTGTTTATTCTTTTTTTGGTTTGGGTCAAGACTATAATCGGATTAGAACTATGTCCTACGGCTTTTTCGATATTTAGTGGGATTTTTTTAGTTTATGATATTGTTTCTTACTAATTCGCGAGAAAATTTTTTTTTTAGTGAGAATTTTTTTGATTTAGTGAGAACTTTTTTTGTTTATTGAGATTGTTTTTTTCAATATTATTTCCGACTAATAAATTTGAGTGAAATTTTTTTTTTTTTGATATTAAGGATTTTTTTTTAGCGAGATTGTTTTTAATTATATAGATACATAACAATATTAATAATTTTGTAATTAAATCTATAATAAATTTTTTGATAAATCTATATAACAAAAAAATTTGTCTGGCGTTTGGCAAAATAATTTGAATTGTGTAACTTGAAATCCCATGCCATATAATTAAAATCCGTGACATGCCTGACATGCCTCGCATGCCTCTGCCTGATCTATTTATTCGATCCGTTGTACATTTCAATCAACTAATACAATTTCAAGTTAATGAAATTTTATCTTAATCAGAATTTTTTTTTTTTTGATTATTAATTTTAAATTTTTCGTTTTTTTTCAAACCGAAAAATTTGTTTTTTTATTATTCTTTTCCCGTTTTATAAGTTTAATTTTTTTTTCCAACTTTTTTTTATTAAATAATCCTATTATTATTTCGGTCTTTTAAGACCGATTTTTTTATCTTATTTTTTTCGATCTTTTTTTCTAGACTGTATTGTTATTTGTTTTTTTTAAAAATTTTTTTTTTCACTGTTTTTGGACCGAATTATTGTCAGAATTTTTTTTGGTACTTACTTTTTTTCAGATTCCTTTTTTTTCAGAAATTTCCCTTTTTTGAACCGATTTCTTTCTTTATCCTTTTTCTTTCCCCCTAATTTTTTTTCTTTTTCTTTCAATTTTTTCTTATTATTAAATAAAGAAATAAAATATTATTTACAAATCAATATAACATTTAAGAAAATTGACCGACGTTGATAGAAAGATGATTAAGATTTTCAATTAAATTGAACGCTGGATAAATAGTTTGATTTTTAAATTCAAAAAAAATTGATATTTTTACAATATTATATAATTAATTAATTAAAGAAATTGTTGATTTAATAATAAACTACATTACAGAAACAGGTTAAATAGCGGCTTTGTGGCCACTACACATCTACTATATATATATTAAAAAGTAGTAGGCGTACCGCTATTTTATAGTAAATATAGTGTAGTGATGCAGTACTTCCATAGTTAGTATATAGAAAATTAGTATAAATGTAAATTTACCATAATGTAAACATATAGTAGCGATGTAACAAATTAACATAAATGTATGGTAATTATAAGTTCTAATAAAAGTAATTGTGCAGTAAATACAACTTTTATTTGTAGTAATTATGTAGTAAAATATAGTACATTTGCAGTAAGTATAGTACATTTGTGGTAAACATATAGTACATTTATGGTAAATATATAGTACATTTGCATTAAATATATACTCAATTGTAGCAATTAAATAATTTTATCCTCAAATATAAGTAGTTCCGAGCGATAGCTCTTCCAATAATCACATGATGTGTTTTTACGACATACCAAAAAAATTATGAATTAAACACTGACAACATTAAGCAAACCTTCAAGGATAAATTGCGCTTCAATCCTTTATGTTTCGAATTTTCAAATCGAAAATCGAAACTTACCATATCAGCATATCCAAGTCCCAAAGTCGAAAACCGATATCTACAAAAAAAAGAGAGAAATTAATGTCCTAAAAAATAAAAGAAAAAGAACGGTTAGTACCGTTCGTTAACGTTAATATTAAAAAAAAGAAAAAAAAACCAAGCTTACGAATCTTGTTCTTCGGAACTCAGAAGTCCACCTAAAAAAATAAAGAAAAGAACGGTTATTAGTAACCGTTCATAATAAAAAAAAATTAAATAAAATTAAAGTTTCGTACCGTAATAGTACGAAACTTTGGTTTTCTGCTATTCGAAAGCCACCCAAAATACCCGAGACCTAAAAAAAGAATAAGAACGGTTAGTACCGTTCATATAATAAAAAAATAAAAAAAAACTCCAAAAAATTCGTACTTACGAATTTTTGGAGTTTCTGTATTTCAGAAGCCCGCCCGAGAGCCGAACCTACAAAAAAAAAAGAAAAAAAACGGTTAGTAACCGTTCTATTAAAAAAAATTAAAAAAGACTTCAAAGAATTCGTACTTACGAATCTTTGGAGTTTCTATATTTCGGAAGCTCACCCGAGAGCCGAACCTAAAAAAGAAGAAAGAACGGTTATTAGTAATCGTTCATTAATAAAATTAAAAAAAAAACAAAAAAAAAACCAAGATTCGTACTTACTTACGAATCTTGGTTTTCCGTTCTTCGGAACTCGTAAGCCTTCCCGAACCTATAAAAAAAATATAAGAACGGTTAGTAAACCGTTCGTAATAATACAAAAATACAAAAATAAAAAAAAAGTAAAGATTCCTTACGAATCTTTGGGGTTTTCCGTTCTTCGTAACTCGGAAGCCAACCCGAACCTAAAATAATAAAGAAAAAAAACGGTTATTAGTAACCGTTCATTAATATCACAAAAAAAAATAAAAGAATAAAACCAAGATTCGTACTTACGAATCTTGGCTTTTTCCGTTCTTCGGAACTCGGAAGCCCACGATCCTAAAAAAAGAAGAAAAGAACGGTTATTAGTAACCGCTCATAATATTAAAAAAAAATAAAAAAAAAACCAAGATGAATCTTGGCTTTTTTCCATCCTTCGGAAGTTCATTCCCTTTCGTTTTCCCCTTTCGTTTTCCCCTTTCGTTTTCCCTTTCTTTTTCGTTTTCCTTTTCCTTATCATTTTTACCCTATCCCTTTCGTTTTCCCCTTTTCCTCTCGTTTTTCGCTTTCTTTCATTTTTCGCTTCTCCTTTTGTTTCTTTTCCCCTTTCATTTTTCGCTTCCCCTCTCGTTTTCACTTCCCCTTTCATTTTCACTTTCCCTTTCGTTTTCTCTTGCCCTTTATTTCCTGCGAAACCTATATGGAAAACAAGAACGGTTAGTAAACTGTTCATAATATTAAAAAAACTACTACGTCGTCGGGCTGGTAGTGTGCCTCGCTACGCTCCTCCCACCTTGGCCTCGCGGCCTCACAGTACCTACATCCCCCCTCCGTGGGGCAGGTTTACCTGCCACAGTACCATGGTCTGCCACGGTATTTTTCCACTTATTTTTTTTCTACATTTTTTCTTATATATAACTTACTATGACAACTATGGCAACTATGGCAGACTACTTAAAAACGGAATAAAAACGCGAATAAAGCCGAAATCAGACAGAATCTCCTGCCATAGTACCTGCCATAGTACGAAAAACCTTATAATAATACTATGGCAGCCTTAGTCAGCCCCTTAGACCCCAAAACCCGATTCACGCTATGATTACCCTTTATATACTCACCTAGACCCCCAAGTAACACCCCCTATGTCCTGAACTATGGCAGCCGAACTATGGCAGCTGAACTATGGCACCCGAATTATGGCACCTGAACTATGGCACCCGAATTATGGCAGCCGAACTATGACCCCAAGTATGACCCCCTATGTCCTGAACTATGGCACCCGAACTATGACCATCAAACTATGACCACCGAACTATAACCACTTGCCCCCGTCAGAAAAAATACATTCGGCAATTGAAGATTAGGTAACTATAAGTAACATACAATGATAAACTTACACGCCGCCACTTCTCTTGCCGAAGATCTTGGTCTCGATCTTGTAGACATCTATGGAATCCGTAAATGGATCCAAATGCAGGCTTCGCCCTTCAACGACCCAGACATAGTAAGAGAGATGGTCAGAAACCTTCCGATCAAAGAATTCGGAAAACATCTCAAGATAAACAGACTCTGGTACAACGGTTGTAAAGCCAAGTTGTGGAAGCGATATAAAGAAGCTGAGGAGGTATACAAACAGGCAGTAGACTACTACAGGGAGGCCATTGGCAATTTCAATGAAGCCGATCAGAAAAAATACACTAGGTTCGCAGGAATGGTGGCAGTAGAAAGAGCTCTCCTCAGATGTGGCTTTATAACGCAAGAGTCCGACTGGGAGAAATGGACTCAAATAACGTACAACATCCAATTGCTTAAGGAAGGCCGCACTCTTGATGACTCGGACGATGAATCAGATGATGGAGAGGTATCTCTCGATGACTCAGATGATGAGGAATACTTTTAGAAGGCGGTACTAATCTGTCTTTCTCTTTTTTGCTTCCTTAAGGTATTTATCAATACACTGTTTACACGCGTCATCAGCCTCTAAAATTTTTTGCCCAAGTTTTTTGCATTGCCGATTATACGCCGTCTGATGTCTTTTAGCCGCGGTTTCTTTTTTCTTCTCCTTGGTTTTCTTTTTGATAACCCAGTCTATCCCAGTAAAAGTATTCTTATGCATCCCACAAACTACACAGTCACCATGTAAACGATAGCAGCCATTTGTGGTCATATCTTGTATTTCACTAGCAGTCTCGGTTTCCTTCTTACACTTTAGGCAGTAAAATCGTGTCATCTTAAGATTTGAAGTCCGAAATCTTTCCTTTAATTTGTCGTAATATGTCGCATTTAGAGAATTATTACAAATACTACAATCTCTCCGGAGTACCGGCACGAATTCTAAAAGGTGAGGAGCACTACAACCTATACAAAAAGCCCTTAAAGGAAAAGTCATCAGAGCGTCCACGAGTAGTTGTATGGAAATCAAATGCGACGCATCAGGCAGATCTCGCAGAGATGCCAGTCGACCCCAAAGGATTCCACTATTTCCTCGTAGTGGTGGAAGTCGCGGGTAAACGAGTCGATGCAGAACCCCTAAAGGATAAGACTGCAAATAGGATTCTAAACGGGTTTGTCAAAATCTACAGAAGAAATCGTATTAAGCCACCAACACACAGACTGGAGACAGACTCCGGATCAGAATTCACCAATGATCAGGTACGTGATTTTTTCCTGAACAGCCTAGGGGTAATGATGAGGTTCGGAGAGCCAGGAAGACACAAACAGCAGTCATATGCCGAACGAGCTATCCAAGCTATTCAAGAACCTCTTCTCAAACGAATGGTGGCACAGGAGTTGAAGACTGGGGTGACATCCGTGGAATGGTCAGAAGATTTCTGTGATGTAGTTAATAAAATAGATAAACTCTGGCAAAGAAATCCCCCAGACATTCCGACTGGGTCACCCAAGGTGTCAAAAAAGACGGAACTTCTCTCTGAAGGAACGCGTGTTCGAGTAAAGTTAGATGAACCTATCTCAGTACTCGGGAATAAACTCCATGGAAAATTTCGTACAGGTGATATAAGATGGAATCCCAATATCCGTGTCATCAAAAAAATGATCCTCTCACCCGAACAGCCTCCTACGTATCTTCTTGATGGACCACACGGGCGACTAGGTGTATCCAGATGTGCATACACCCGAAAAGAGTTGCAGATTGTTCCAGAAAATGAACATCCCCCACCTAACTCCGTGATAAGAGGGCAACCCGAAAGATTTGTACCTGAGCGGATACTCCGGCATCGCATCAGGAAGGGTCAAGACCAGTATCTAGTCAAGTGGGAACGATACCCAGATACCGAAGCCACTTGGGAACCCGCTGACCGGTTGGAGGAGGATGTCCCCGATTTAATCCGCAAGTTTTGGGAATAAAAAATAAATATTCCCTATTTTTTGTCTCCTCGATTCACGTCAGAAACTATCGGGATAAAACCATTCTTCTCATTACAAGTAAGGGCGATATGTTCACGTGATTCATGGACATCATAATTGTAACGTTTCAGACACGTCCGGCTCAATCCAATCTCCCTATGCTTGTAATCGCTTAAAACCGCGAGGTCCTCAGTGATAATACAATCAGGGGTTAGTTTGATTGACACACCTTTTACCATGCCGAATGTCCTACCAGATCCCGGAGCGCCGGATATGTTATGTGTAATACTCTTGTCGATATCCAACCCTAATTCTTCAGCGGCTTCTCTCTGAATAAAAGACGCGTTAGCACAAGTGTCTGCTAAACACTGAATTGCTATCCCATTGACCTCCCCATCCAGCGCTAAAAGATCTTTAGTATTCTCCAAACGAGCTATGTCAATATCCATCGGGTCATCTTCCCTGATATCCTCTTCTTGTTTTTCCTCAACTAGGTCTTCTGGAATCTCCGTACTTTTACGAGCAGACTTTAATTCTTCCCGAAGAATCTCGCGGAGTAATTTCCTAAAATCTGCAGACCTTAATAAACTTAATGAATCATTTTTGGTGACGGCTTTTATAAGTGTAGGCTTACTCCTAGTAACCTTCACAGGAATCTTAATAGGAGTCATTTTAACTGATTTTTTTGGAACAGATTTAAGAAGTTTCGAGATACTTACACCCTTATCCGAGTTTACTTTTTTTTTGTACTTCGAACCGCACAAATCCGAAAACCACCTTCCTCATCAGGAACAATTTTCAAGTCATCAAAACTCACGGTATTAGTATCAATATCCATAGCATCATCATTAAGATCGAGGTTTCTCATTGCTTGGGCTAATTCCAAATCATCGCGTCTATCTTTAGCCTTCTGAAGTCGCTTTGGAAATCTTTTAGACGTCTCATATCCCATAATAAGATCAATAACATGTTGATCATCCTCACTAGTCCATTCAGGAGCATCAGGGTCATCACCAACATCATGATCTACATAACCATCATCCCAATCAGGATCCTGATGATCCTGAACAACGCGTGGCCGTGGCTTCGGCCGAACAGGTTTAATCTGTTGTCTATAGACCGGTGGTTTACGAACTGGCTTAGATGCTTGTAATTGTTTAAATTGCGCCTGAAAATTCTTGGTAAGTTCCTCGGCTTGTGCCTTGAGCAATTCTTGTAATCGTTTTTGAGTAATAACGTCTGTCGACCTTTGTATTACAGCACCTTCGTGTGGAGTCACGGGATGAGTATAGCCAGCTAATTCCTCTTTTTTAGCCTTTTCAATACCCTGGCGCCTTTGTAATCTATAGAACATTTCGCCCTTTCGTCGTTCAAGATCACTCAATCTATCGATTAATATATTAAGAGGTGCCACCCCGATTCTGGAAGCTTCAATAACATTTTCCGGCAAAAGTCCTCTATAGAACTGGTCAGTAACCATGATTTGATTATATCCTACAATATCCCCAGCCCTCTCAACTCGCTTATAGTAAGATCGAACAGGTTCACCTTGTTCCTGGTAAAGGTTACTAAATCGTATTTGAAGTCTTTCTTCCACGACGGTTGGAAAATTTGTGCGCATATGCATAAATGCTTGATCCAGGAGAATCCCCTGTAAGACTATCGGTTGATTCTGAACAGCAGCATTGAATGGACCTCCATGATCTCCCAACCCATTAACGGGTAGATGAGTAGGACGTCCGCTCGCACGCCTCCACTGCTCTTCAACTTTAAAATTTGTTCTAACGATATCAGCGCGTGATGGGAAAAATGCGTCTCCAATAGTTACCGCCGCATTAACCCCAACTAGAGAATATGCATGAGCAGCAGATCCAGGCACATAAGTATTAGGATGTAGTCGTCCAGCACCAGCATTTTCAGGAACAACCAAAGCTCTGAATGCTCGGCGAGTGGCACCGGCTCCACCATTTGCAGCAGCCACTAACCGAATATTCGAGAGTTCCCAATTTTTTCCAGTAAGTTCCGCATCAAACCACCTCGCCGCTTCATCTCTCATACAGCTACGAAGAACCCCCATCGCTCGCATCCGACCAGGAGGCGCACCGGCATCGTCCAATGGATCAATACCAACGGTATTAATATACCCTAAAAAGTTATCAATAAAAAGATTAAGATCTTCATCTTCCCGACCATGAAATATGGGGGCAGCTATACCAACAGCAGCCATATCGTATTTTGTGGATGGTTGAGAGGATGTGGAGGAGGGTTCAATTGTCTAATCCGAAACCATTGTACTTGGATACGCAGAGCGGCTATTTGTTGGAAAAGTCGATTCCTAAGACGTCCCAATGTCCGAATTCCAAAAAGAACCCGATTATTGGCATATACAAGCCGATTTCGTGCCGCATCACGCTCGCCTATAGCTCTATTACGTTCACCTATAGCTCTATTACGTTCTCCTCTCATAAGATTATATTGCTGCTGAAAACGACGATTAGTCGTCCGCATACCACCAAACTCACGTTCCAATTCAGCCAAATTAGCTTCTAAACCAGTAATAGTATCTTGTACGTTATTTAACTCATCTTGTGTAAGACCTAACAAACCCGTTTGAACCTCGAGTTCATCTTGTAATTCATCGCGTTCTTTTCGAGATCGATCGCGTTCCGCTTTTAATATATCGTGTTCTTCGTATGTTTCTCTACAGCGATGAATTAATAAATTAAGAGCATGTTTAAGACGATGGTTGGCATTTTGTACATCTCGATTAACAACCATGCGATCACTGACAGTTAAAAAATCTGTTAGATCCTTAATTACCGCAACTAATGGTATATTATTCATATCACGCAAATCCCTAGGAGGCGGTCCAGTAGGCTCTGAAGGAGTATAAATTGCAATTGGTGTCGACATCGTATTTAAACTAAATTAGAATAAAATTCAAATGGATCTTTATGTATACAATTTGGACGAGTACACGACCGACTCGAGACAGGGTAATGAGTTTGCCCCATCATGGCCTTTCCGTCTTGCCGTAGCAGGAAGTTCTGATTCGGGTAAAACAACTATGATCATTAATTTGTTAATGGGAGACAAGAAGGCAAAGGAGGATGGCGAAAGGTACATATTATGTGATGCGGTAATTCTAGTTGGCAGATACCTCGATGAACTGAAGTGGGCAGTCGTACGTGAATTTTTCAAAGAAGAAGAAATTCCGTTTACCGCAGTATCCCATAGTGAGATTCCAAATGTTAAGGACTTCAACTCCACCCAGGCTACTGTGGTAATCTTCGAGGATTTGATGGATGCGCCTAAAAAAACCCAGGATCTCATCACTGGATTTTTTACACACGGGCGTCATAAAAATATCTCGTGTATCTATGTGGCCCAAAGATTCTTTACCATTCCCAAGGCTATTCGTGAAAATGTGAATTATATTTCCCTATATGGAGGTCACGGAAGTTTGACCGATACTAAGAGGATCATCCGCCAGTATACAGAAGAATCGGAGTCACTAGCTCCAGTAATCGATGACCTTACTCTACAACGCGAATTTATAGTATTTGATCTTAGAAGATCCAAGAGCGATCCGTTATCCATTCGGGTTAGATGGGATACTAGTCTCAGTTCGATCACCGATCAATCTCAGTTCGATCCTAGTTCGATCTCAGTTCAATCTCCGTTCGATCCGAGTTTGAATCCAGTTCGATCCCCGTTCGATCCGAGTTTGAACCCAGTTCGATCGAAGTTTAGTCCTTATGGCCAGAAGGCCGTAGCTGAAGCAAAAAAGTCCTCCCAGCTAATCGAGTTTGCTCGGGAATATCCATTGCCTAAAGAGAGAAAACACCTTCTCGTATCTGGTGTTATAGCTAAGAACGCAGATACCTGGATTAAGTACGTCTTTCGGGAAGCCTACGGACTATCTGGTAAGACCCTGGGATCAGACTTCCAAAACTTCTTAGCGAAAGTACGGGATAGGACCACGAAGACTGAAATTCCAAAACCTGAGACCGTAAAGGAGTTATTCTCCCGGTATGAAACCCTGAAGTCTAGTCACCCTTTGGATAATAAAAAAATAATAGAAGGCATTGGAGTCCTTTTACAGATCTTTTCTAAGGGCCACATGGACCGTCGAGCATTACGAGTAGGGATCAATAGTATTTTGTAAGAATCTCGCGAAGTTCTTCCGCAGAAGCCCTAAGAATCATGGCGCTTTTTTTACGTCCTTCGAAGTCAATCCGTAACATCCTAGCTTTTAACCCAATAGCTCCTAAGGCTCGAGAAGCAAAGTTTTTAGTCATCGGATTACTTATATGACTTACATAGTTCTCATAGAATGTAGTAAAGGGTTCATCAATACCATCCGGGTATGTATTCCGTAAGAACTGATATAAGGCAATTTCCCCACTGTCACATCCAATGGCTATAAGCTGTTCAAGAAGCCACTTCCTAGTATCCTCGTATGAATCTCCATCCATAATTTTCATATCCAGTCTTTGTGTGAATAATTGCGTAAAATCCGCATTACTTGCCCGACGAATAATCTGGACCAACTTATCCCTGGCAAGTCCCAAGGCTTGTAAAGGTTCACTCTCGTCACCAATCTTCTTTATAATTTGTCTATACAACACGCTGGAAAATCCTCTATATGCCGCTTTTGCAGAGAATACTCCACAGTTTTGACACTGGTTTATTAAGATTGATGTTGACATGGCTATCTTTCTTTGATTATTCGCTCACTTAGTATCCTTCACAATCTTTTTTATATATTGTTATCTTTAAATACCTGTCATTTGTATAAAAAAAAATAACTGACATTAAGGGATCAACCGTTGGAAAGACCAGAGGACCGGAGGACTGACCATTAGGAAGCGCAGTCCTTGCACAACTTGTCCGTTAAGTCACTTGGGCTTACAGGCATGAGACATTCCCTACACAACTCAATATTAAGCTCTGCAAGTCTCGGGGCATGGTCCTCCAAAGTTCGTGGACGACCGGAAGGACCGGAGGAAGGTGTCCCGTTAGTCGTATCCTGCTGTAAGATAAAATCATCATATTCATCTTGGTCAGCCTGAATAGCGGCCCTGATTTGTTGTATAACATTGAAAGTTAACCGCTGGCCATCAAGATTTTCCTCATTATAGTGTGTTTCATTGATGATTTCCTTTATAAGCTCCTCCTCTTCAGAATGAACAAGGTAGTAGTCCTCAACTACCTCGTAGTCACTCTCAACCAATCTATGATACGTTCTAGTACCGTGTTGAATATAGCGTCCTGTATCTGTATTTAAATATACAGGTTGTTCCTGGTGTGGAGGCGGTGCGGTTTGTCTACGGACAAGCCTTCCATCGATATAATCATGGGATTCCATAACTATTCGATTAAAGGTATCTCCACCAACACGGATTGGACGTCCGGTTATAGGATTAGTTATATAAGGGTATGACATGTCTTTTTTCTGTACGTGTCTACATACCTAATTGTTATCTTCAATTTACAATAACCAAGTGACATCGTCATCAGTCCTTGTCACAGCAAATATGGCATAGTAGCCTTTATCTTTATTAAATTTATTTAACGAACTTACAAAAATAAAATAAAATTTTCAAAGTACAAAAAAGAAAAATAAAATTAACTAAAAACAAAACTATATAGTCTCCAAAACAGTAATAAAGCTATAAAATAATTCAAAAAGAAAAATCGCATAACACTAAAACTATCCTGATCCCCCGCCTAAATATATTTCAACCTAAGAAGAGGCAACTATGCAAACAAACCAACGAACAATGCGCCCATTATTAAAATCGACACACCACCCTGCTAAAGCTGTTAGTAAGTTGCACCGTTAGACGACCCATAAAACCCGAATAGTGATTAAACCAAGGCAAACCATATTTCATCGAGTTCAATAAATAATCAACGTCGGAGTCACGTGCGGCGTCGGAAAGGGTCGGAGGAGGTAAAGTTGAGAAAGGTAAGTACGTGGACTTTGGCAAATTTGAAGGCCGAGAAAGTTTGAGTTTATGAGTAATATTCATCGCGTCTTCCCATTTAGATTTATCATAGGAGCGCGGTAACCAAATTCGTTTTCTGATCTTCTGGATAAAGTGATTGTGGATAGCAGAAATAACCTTCATCGCAGAGTTACGTGGAATAGAAAGTTCTTCAAAAAATTCGACAAAGGATTTCGGAAGGCAGCCACAGACGAGACTATATGAAGTCCAATTTGAAGAAGAAAAGGACCAACAAGGAAGAGATTTAAATTTGTTAATAATTAAAGAGGGATCTTTCTTGACGAGATCACCAGCTTCCTGAAGTTTGTTGATAAAATGATGTTGGTAGGAGAGGAGAATCTGTTCCATAGCGATTCGTCTACATTTGCACATAAACAAGTGCATGAAATCTTCCTTGGAGTCGAGACATGAACGACACAATAAGATGTCGATATATAAGTCCGGGCGAATTCTTTTAAGATGTTCCAAAGTAGGTAAATCTTCCAAAAAGAGTTTGAATTTGAAGGTGCGATGAGAGGAAGCATGAGCACGAGTAAAAGAAGCGTCATGCTGAGGATCCGAATTTAAAGAGAACCAGGTAAGATCCCAATCAATCACGAAATCTGAAGTAGAAGATAAAGCAATGGTAAAGTTAAACCGCGATAAATGCGTTAATCTATGCATCCACAGCATTTGCGAATATTGCTTAAATAGGCGTCGTGGGTTAGATTCGCATAAAATATCATCATATTTTAATAAGAAATCGTGAGGAGATACTTGATCCAGATCAGAAAGAAGAATCGCTGAAGAAGAGGTATGCGCAGAGTTGGCCAAAGAGTCCGCGTAGTCGTTGTAGAAATTACCAGAGTGACCTTTCACTTTGACAGCCGTGACGGACAAAAATTTTGATGAAATGAGACGTTCAATAATAGCCCAGAGTTCAAAATTAGTGGTCTTGTAATAAAGCCTACTGTTGGAATAAGAAAAGGTAGCACATAGACGAAGACCATCTATGGCAGATTGAGAGTCAGTATGAATAGTGACCGTTGAAAAGGGAGGAGTGACTGTAAGAGCAGCATGTATAGCGGCAATTTCAGCTCTTGTAGAAGAAGGCCAATTACGAATGATTCCATGAGCGTGAGCAGCGATAGATTGGAAAAAACCAGCGCCATCGAGAACTTGAACCCAAGACCAACCCATAGAAACATCAGGAGTGCCAAGGTTAATTAAAGAACCATCGGTATAAAAACAATAATGATTATCAGGAGGAGTCACTAACGGTGAGGCAGCAAAAGCAAGAGGAGCAACCGGACCCAAAAAGGAAGAAGGAGAAGGAGAAGGAAGAGTAACCACATCTTCAAGTGAAAAATTAGGTTGAACGTCCAAACGACCATAATAGGATCTTACAGATTCGTCAAGGTCCGCCCAAGTAAAAGGAGAAGTAATAGTGGTGGTGTCATGTCTAATACGCTCCTGCGTGGTTGGGAGAATTAAAGATCTAAGAGGAGAAAGTTTTGGGATGATACATAGAGGAGTAACATCTGTTGGATTGCTTTTAGTATGGGTAACCGGTACATGTTTAGAACAACCAGGACAAGGAGTGAGCGTGATAACATCATTAGGTCGAGTCACACAATCAGAGGTCCAATGGACAATCTTGCAGGAATATTGTTGTTTACTAAGTTGTTTTCCAAAAAGAGGAGAGCCATCTTCATCCAAAGTCACGATCCATTTCATGGATTTTCTAGAGGAACCAAAAGCTGGAACCAAGTCAATGTTTGAAGGAATAGCATCGGAAGAGAATTGATCCAAGAGTAGAGAATTGGAATTTGGGACAGTGACACATTGGTGAATGTCGCTGAACCATTTGTGCGGGAGGACTCGATGACCTTTCCTACTTGATAAATTGGACAAATAAACATTCCAAGTGATCATATGGGTTCCATGAGGCGTAATAAATTGAGATAGGTAATAGAGTTGCAAACATCTTAGACGTCGGAAGTAAGATATAAAAATTTTTGGAGTCATCACTTCAAATAAAGGCGTATGACCGTTGGATATGGTGAGGTCAGACAAGGTTGACAGTCGAGAACGTGACAACTTGAAAGGAGTGGTGGTCAGGAGAGCAATAGTGCAAGCGATATAATCCTGTTTAAAAGCAAAAAGTTTAGACCATATAGTCCAATCTTTAACTAACAAAGGGGAAATAGGAATCAAAAAGGAAAATTGAATTAAACGTAATCTATATAAAAACAAAATTTTCATAAAGGAAGAAGAAGAATTAGCTAACAAAAATAGATTAGTTAAATGTGTTTGTGATTGGTGAAAAAATAAATTAATCAATCCCAAGCCTTGAGATAAAAATAAAATGGAATCCGGGAGTACACGTGAAAAATTGGCCTTGTGTTTAACCAAGGAACGGATACTGCTGGTTGCCGAGGCACATTCAGATTCAGACAGGTGAGTGACTTGCATGCGATATTCCAATTTCGGAATAAGGACGGTGTTGTGTAAATAAACTACTTGTTTAGCAGATAGTTTGGCAGGGCGAACGGTGGCAGCGAAAGAGTTACATTCTCTAGCAACTTGATTTCTGACAAAATCGCGAGATCTGGCGACATTGAACCAGACGCCCAAGAAGCGGAAGGAGCTATTCATGGAAATGGGCACAATAGAAATGGAAGGAACTTCGTTCAATCCAGATAATTGCAAGTCAAACACTACTGGAGAAGGCGAGGAAACTGAAGAGGAAGGCAACGAGTTAGTAATTAAAACATATTTGTTGTGATTAGCGGAAGTATTATTGATTTGATAAAATTCTTCCGTAATAGAGAGCATCGATTCCATTCCAGATTTGGATGATGATATTAAAGTGGAATCATCCATAAAGACCAAGTTGTTGATTCGTAATCCATCTGAACTTGTCGCAGCCAAGGGATTAGATAAAGAAGGAGCATGAAGTATATATGGATCCATCATTTCATTCTTAAGAACAGTCAATAAAGGGTCTATATATATAACCCATAGTAAAGGAGAGATAACTTCGCCTTGATCTATACCAATACGAACGCGGTAAGGAGGTGTAATTCCATGAGCAGTAAAAACGCAATTAGAGCGTTTCATGAAAAAGGATAAAATAAACTTGGTGGCAGAAGCAGGAAGTTTAATGCGTTCTAAAGCAAAACGCAACATCTTGAGATCAACCGAGTCGAAAGCCTTCGAAATATCTTGTGAAAGGATCCAAAGCGGCGATTTGTTGACTTGAGCATCATGAATAATAGATTCCAGGACGACAATAGGGTCGCGACAGGAACCACCAGGGAGACCGGCGAAGTTTCCTCCTTTGAGAACTTCATTCGAAGCCAAAATGGAGGCGAGACGATTATAAAAGAGCTTGACCAAAGATTTTCTAATTACTTCAAGTAAAGTAATAGGTCTTGTATTTTTGAGTTGACATTTCCATTCGTGAGGTTTAGGGATAGGGAAAACCATAGCTTGACGCCATAAATCAGGAATATCTGCAATGCGGAAGCATGATTGGACCAGGATTAGGACTAAAGCAGAAGTATTGGAACCTAGATGTTTAAGCATCTCATAAGTAATCATAGAGGGACCAGGAGCTTTGTCGTTAGGCATAGAAGAGACCGTAGACAACCATTCTTTAAGAGTAGGAGGATCCAATAGAGAATTATAAATAGAAGAATCTACATCGTCCATAGGGCGATAAGCAGAAGACCATCTTTCCGGAAGAGCGGAAATGTTATCAGGAGGAGATGATTTAATAGGGACGGAGTTCTGGAAGTGGTTGATGACAGCGTCATCAATATCATGTGGGTCCGTTAAAAGTTTTGGCTGTGTGGGATGGTCAATAAAGACACGATCTAAAGTAATACGGCGTCGAGTCCGTGAGAGAGCAGAATTAATGAATGAGGAAATATCTGTTTCAAAATTGTTGTCCCTATCAGCCAATTTGGCACGAATGGAAGAATCTTGAAAGTCTTTTTCTTTGAGAAGAAGGAGGCCATAAAGGGCACTAGAAATAGTCTTTAAGGAATCTAATAAAGAACTAAAATCGTCTTGCCTACATGTGGATAAAGAAGTAGGTAAAGTAGGGGGAGAGGGAAAAATCTTCTTATAAAGATGAAGAATTTTTTGAAGTCGAATAAAATGAGTGGACCAAGTACGTTCATATCTATTATAATACGTGAAAGGATATTTTCGCAATAAGCGTATCGAATGCAAAAGTCGGCTAAGGAAACGATAGTGTTGAGTTAAGGCTTCCAAATCCTTGGGCACCGTAGGCGTGTGTTGATTTCCAACAAGAACAGACGGAAGGGAGGCATTAGCAGCTTTCACAATACGCGAATGTAAATATTCGCATTGTTGATTGATGTGCCATGTTGAGAAGGTTGAAGGGAGAACGTCGCATAGGGAGTCAGTGTGAGTAGAAAAAGATTCCCATTGTTGAGTAGTGACTGAATCAAATTTGAATATTCGGCGAGTTCGACGTTGAAGTTGTTTGGCACGAGCAACCTTGATGGACGCAACCAAAAGTGAATCGTCAAAGTACGTGATGATAGGATTATGGTCAGAAGAGCAGGTATCTTGGGCGTCAAATATGTAAGAAGTAAGAGCAAAGCCTTTAAGCATGGGGCAAGACCACACATAGTCTATACGAGTGACTTGATCATCACGGTGAAAGGTGCCTAAGGAATCAGAAGCGTTAACAGGAATGGTTTCTTCATAGCCATGTGATAAAAGATGATGTAACAAACGATAAGCTCGTTGAAAAGCAATAGCAGGGCGATTAAAATAAATAGGGTAATAAGTGTCAAGGTGCATATTAAAATCACCACAAATGGCGTGATAAAAATTTTGTTGTTTGGTTTGCACCAGAAGTTGTAAAAGAAGGTCAATAGTTTCCGATCGTAATTTAGAATCAGAAATAGGGGGAATGTATATTACAAAAATGCGAAATTTAACGTTGCCTTTAAAATAAAGATCAACAGATAAAATACGCGAGGAATGTGAAATAAAATCTTGTACATGAGAAGCAAGGGATTTTTCAATAAAAAGGGAAACGCCACCAGTAGATTTGACTTGTTTAGTTTTATCTATGTCAGAGGAAAAGACAGTATAATTAGGAAGGCGTTTAGATAAAAAATGGATTTGTTTGGGGGATAAATGGGTATCTACGATACCACCAAATGAAATATGTTTAAGATTGAAAAAGTTTGAAATCTGTTCCATTTTAACTTGACTATTTTGGCGAAGACCATTAACATTAAAGGATGAAATAGTAAAAGAATTGGGGATAGGGGATAAATTCGAAGTAGTAAATAAAGATTCATGTTCAGAAAAATTAAAAATATCTTCAGAGTTGGGCGGGTTTCGAACAAACGTATCATAATCAAAATTGTCAGTCATTAGGACACAATGATAATTATAAACGGGGAGGAGAATTAAGAAGTCAATTATTGCGAAGGAGCAGAAGCTCGATCGGAGGGAGAACCACCAAGAGAAGCAATAAAACCTTGAATGGAACCAGTGAGCGATTGTAGAGTATCTTTAATCGCTTTTTGATCTTGGATAACCGAGTTCAATTCGTCTTGCGGGGAAGGGGTATAAGTGGATGTGAGAGCTGAGTGCGGAACAATGGTAGGTGCAGATTTGGGGGGAGTGGATTTCTTAGGACCAGAAGACAAAGGAGCATTAGGATGTGGGATTAAGGTACCAGTAATTTCAGGAGGGTCTTCTTCCATCCGATCAGGTTCAGAATTGACAACAGGAGCGGAAGGAGGATTGATGCCTAAATGGGCTTCAATAGCAGATAGCCGTTGATTGTTAAGTTCAAGATGGGAGATGCGGGATTCCACACGAGCAACATCTTGTTGAAGGGTTTGCAATACGTTAAGTATCTTAAGGGCAGCCTCAAGAGCATTAGAAGAATTCGGATCCGAGAGCGGAGCACGAGCATTGGACGAAAAAGAAACAGATCTATCTTTGCCTTTTCGATTATTGGAAGGCGTGCGTCCATAAGCAGTTGAGGAGGAGTTAACAGGACCAGAGGAGGAGGGTATAGTATTGTTAGAGTTATTATTATTATTATTAGGGCGGTTAGAGTGTGAATTCGGACGTTGAGCAGAGGCAGAACGATCTCGAGATTTAGAGCGAGAGCGAGACCTAGAATTATTACGTGGAGATCTTTGTTGAGCAGGTCTTTGGCCAATATTAAAACGGTCTTTAAGGGCGGCAACAGGATCACGTGTACGTGAGCGTCCACGACGTAGATTGAGCGGGCAAGAGGTAGGAGCACAGCCGAGTTTACCACATCGGTGGCAAAGAGCTTTTGAATCGTTGGAAGAACCCCACCGAAGAGTACGACCTTGGAATCCGATTGTTTGTTCCATAGCGGCATCCATTGTCGCTTGTGAATTGAAGGTAACATAAGCCCATGGTTTAGGTTTATATGAGTTTAAGGAAAGAGGAATATTAATAGCTTTGGCTCCATGTTCTTTAACTAATGGAGCGAGATGGATATCTTTAGTGTTAGCAGGGAGTCCAGAAAGGACAGCAACAAATTCACGACGAGCAGCTTTTTGATCCACAGAATAGTGACAGGGAGTAACACGCAAACAAGTGGAGAAACAATAGACTGCCCATTGGGTGGTGAAACGGGCGATGGCATCGGCATGATCATAGACGATGCGGGCTTGTTGCATCTTAGCACCTTTCCTTGAATAGAGATGGAGGGAGAGCAAATTGCCAAATTTTTTAAAGTAGGATTGTAGTTGAGGTTTCGTGATGAAGAACGGTATATCGGTGACTTGGATAGCTCGGAGATCTTCATCAGATCGGAGCTGTTTGGGATCGTACAAGTGGAATTGAAGGTCCAGAAATTCAGAGTGCGTACTACCAACACACAAGTCACGAGCCTCCGCAGTGTGAAAATGAATGATAAGACGTTTAGCGTCCCCTGAACCAGTCATACGAGCTCGACCGGTATATGATTCATAAGTTTCTAAGAATAGATTATTAACGGCATCAATGATTGCCTTATTAGTTTTAAGTTTCTCAAGAGTTTGGGGAGCGGAGTTGGGCGCAGCCGCAGCCAGAAAATCCTGACGATTAATGGTAATGGTGGGGAGGGATCGACAGCCTGATCGGGCGATGTACCATCATTTACGTCCATATTAAGGGACGCGTTAGGGATGAGTTATTTTCTTTGTTTCTTGGTGCATGAATAGACGCGTTAGCTCCAGAGGACGCGTCTTGGCCAGGCGCAGTGGGCGCAGCAGAATTAATCAGGGCAGATGCTTGAGTATTTTCTAGGGGAGTGCTGCGGGAATTATTTTGTTGAGGAATAGCGGTCGAAGTTGAACCAACTAATCCACCGTCAGCCAGCGCGTCGGCAACGAAATCTTCATAGTCTTCATCCATGGAGTCTTTTGTAATGATACGGGAACGTTTTTGGGAAGTGTTATCACTATTGGAACCAGAGTTGTCAGAGAGTTGTTTTTTATTATTTTTCTTTTCTTGACGAGCAGCCTTATTACTATTAGGATTAAAGCTGCCGCCACCTCTTTTAGCAAAGTTTCTAGACATGTTAAAAGGTATGAGTTGGGTAAAATATAAGAGTTGTTAGTACATCAGTCCTTGTCACGAAACACGAGGATACCTGATGATGAGGTTACATGGTCATCAGTCCTTGTCACAAAACACGAGGATACCTGATGAATAAGTTATTGGATTATTGGCCTAAAAAGCATTCATGGAAAAACCGTGGAATTTTTTACAGTACAGTGTATAAAAAAAGTGCTAAACTTTGAGATCGGGACACGATGTCTCGATCTAATAATTTCGATGTCATGTGACTTCATGCGGGTACGTAGATCATTTCCTTATTGGGCGATACCCGTTCCACAAAAAATCGATTTTGGTAAAAATGCGTTTGGAATCTTGTGTAACATAAATTTCCCTTTTCGGTAATTCGGGATTACGCGGTAATGCCGGCCGGATCTAAATAATATGACTCTGCAGGGTAATTCCTACGAAAGTCAAGTACAAAATGCTTACTTCTGTTGAGTCCATTCATACCACTCCCAGTCCCCAAGGATCGCCTCCCCATCTATGTTCACTTAATGCATGCTCTATGGTTTCCCTCTCTTGGGGGTCCACGACCATCCCATTCCTAAGCATTTTCTCCATAATATAAAGCTGATCCTCGGTGAGGCGGTCTATCCATCTTTTATAGAAGTCGTTTACATCTTCAAATGTTATCCAGTCAACATTCCCTTTTTCGAATGGCTTTCCAAGAGCTCGGACATACCCGATCATAGTGGCATAATTTTTCCACCTCTTATATGCCTCTTGACGAACTTCCTGCCACCACACTCTATCTACCTTACTCACTGCAATAAGGTCAGTATCCGGGATCTTTGCGACAATGCGTTTGACTATTTCTACTGGTAATCGGTCCAACATGATGTTATGTTACTTATACTATAGCTATCTTCAATTACTGTATGCCTATTACACATGGATAAAAAATATAGACTAAATTCGTACAGGATCGTAGGATCACAGGAGCCGCTTATGCAAGAAGTTCTGTTAAGGTTTTCTCAGCCTCGTTTTTAGTAATAGCTCGCTTTGGAGTACCGGTTGATGAGTCCTTAGTCGCATTATAATACAATTCGAAGAGGGCCTCAAGCTTATCTAGGAGAGCTTGTTTATTCTTGTATGATTCGCGGATTTTTGCTATCTTAGCAGTATATGCCGCATTATCTGGGAAGAGTTTTCTGGCCACGAACTTCACATATGATACAGGAGAATTTGCCGTCTGGATTCGCTTGATATACTTCACGTGGTCCTGGACGAGGTAACTGGTTTTGCTAAACCCAGATACTAATGCGACTACTATAGTATCTTTTAATGCGCGGATAATCTTGGGGACAGTTTCGTCAGAGACAACATTAGGCTGAATGCGCGATGCCTCGTAAATAACCTCCTCACTAGTGCTGTTAACAATGCTTGCGAATTCGGTATATGTTGACATGATTCTTTGTACTTTGTAATAAATATGAATCTTCAGTTACCTGTTCATTAAAACGAGAAAAAATAAATATGAACCTCGGGGTTTACACTTGGGATACTGCAAGGCGGTAGAAGCGTTGCTCGGCCTTTTGCATCAATGGAGAGCCTGGTCTATACAACCAGGGGATAGCGACTTTCTGGATAATCCTAGCCGCTTTATTGTTCCTTCTTTCTATATATCTCCTAAAGGCATTCTGGATCATTTCAGCATGATGAGTATAATAGTCGAAATTAAAATGCTTTGGGCAACTATATAAATGTAGTCGTACCGCTTGATCCATAGAAGCGTTGGCTTCCCATCCGCGATCAATAAAATATTTACAGTAGGTACAGTACCACCTATTTGGTAGTCGTGATACTATTCTCCTAATGTGCACAATATAAGCATATACAGCTTGACGAGACCTTGGATAAGGTGGCCGCTTATAACCTATTCTACTACAAGTATCATAATATTGCACAGCATTCTGAATGCGCCTAGCCCACGTGTGGAAACTTTCATCGTCTTGTCTACCTAATCCGTCAGTGTTTTGCATTTGGGTATCTCGTAAGATTACATATCCCATAGGTTTATTCAATTATGCCATCACGGTATGTCAGTAAAAAATACACATACCGGTCCCTAGCAATCATGTCCAGATAACTTTGTTCGCATTTTTCACATGGCAGTATCCCGCGGTTTCAAACTTGAAAGTCTTTAGAGTCGTATCTGCATTCTCTGAACAAGTGAAAAGCGCGGGGCTATCTGGCTGTTCTTCTAAAATAAATCCGTCTGTATGGATACGTCGTACTTTATCCTTGTATGGTTGAATTGCCTCAGATGTGATTTTGCGACCACGTGCTAATAAGAATGGGGCGATCCTGGGATACTCACCTTTGAAGGGATTACCCGGGTTTGTAAACTGGAATCGCCACTGGTCGGATCCTACTGGTATGATAGAGTCGAGTGTATGGCCCTCTGGAAATGTAAATGGGTCTGTTTGATCTGTGGTGAGTGTCTTATAATTACGCTTCCTCTGGCATAATGCTCCTCATAATGTGTTGAGGACTCGCTTTGCCACGCGGCCAGCTACGCCACCCTGGTTTTTAATTTTGAAGAGGAAGTATACATACTCACCGAATATTACAGTTCCAGGAATTCTCGCTTCTCTATCATATATCAATGCATTTGGCTTCCCATCCTGTATTAACTGTATATTGAGACCAAGTTTTTTTGCTCGTTGTAAGTCGATGAATGTATAGATTCCCCTTTTATTCTGTCGGAAGAGAATATTATTCCCACTTACCTTGGCACGGAATAATCCATACAAGGCATAACCCCTGTGGTCAACAAAGTTATTAAGTGTCTGGAATTTACCCCGTCTGATTGGAAAGTTCGCGTTCGATTGTTGGATACTCGGGTATAAACTTGTTGCGTCGTACTGTCTTCCATAGCCCTTCCACTCATTATCTGCCCAGATTAATCCTCCCATCATTGCATCACTTAACCACTCTGCTTCTATCGGGTCAAGAGGATCATTGGCTGGAATCCCTACACTTAATCGTTCGAATAACCAGAGAGCCATTCTTTTGTAAGACCAGTTATGGTATGATAAGTCGATTCCTAAACCGAACTTCTTTGTAGTCTGTAAAAAGACATCCCGCTCCTCGTGGATTCTCTGATATGCTTCTTCAAGAGTTTCATATATTCCCGTTTTACGGTTTTTCTCAACAGAGATAAAGGAACTCTTGGAATTCTTAGTTTTTTGAAACTGCGCAATTGTGCAAGACTTAACTGTTTTGCCGTTGTATATTGTGACTACATTGTTTACTCCATCTTCATGATACACAATGGGCAGATTACGCTTCCTATCTAATTTACTGGGGTGGAGTCTTCCGGGATTTAACGCGAGGGAGTAATGACCCTCAGACAGGATGAGAGTCGCACGTCTATCGGACTTACTCTTAGAGATTCGGGTAATGTCCCCCACAATATTAATTGTGAGACTTCCTGCGAGTTGTTCAACCTTGTCCATGCATGAAACTGGGATGGGAGCATCGCGATTGAGACCTAATGCCTTTTTGATATACTCAGGCTTTTCGATTGACTTTGGCATTTTAGAGAATGTGCCGTAGATATATTTCAGGCATTCATACAGGCAATCATTTAGCTCCCCGTTGCAACCTCCTGCGGCTGGTGGACTATCTCTCGCATAAATTATGAATTGTTCAAAATAATCAGGGTCTGCGTCATCCAGTAGTTGTGCTTCATCATAATGGTCTAATAGTGAAAAGAGGCTGGCTGGTTGGTTTCCTGATGTCCATCCACTGGGTTTCCAGTTTTCATAGGGAAGTAGGATCTGGAACTTTCTATCTGGAAATCGCGCCTGAAGAGTCTGACCGAGTCTGGTGATAGCTCCTCTGGAAAAGCGGGCACCAGAATATTGAAGTTCCTTGATGTCAGGTCATGTTGGTAAAGTGCGGGCGATTCTTGAGTATTGCATTTTTATGTATATGATTTGTCTTCAAATATAAATAATAACTTTCTATATATACGAAAAAAAAAAGAAATAATCTCAAATAGTGCTTACAATATGTCGTTGATAACGCCCTCAGTATCCTCTTCGTTCCAGTCATCGATGATTCCATTGGCGGCCTCCCATTCACGTTCCATATCAGTTTTTGGACGTTCCTCGGGGATCTCTCGCGCTTTTCCCTTATCTGCCCTCATAGTTTCATACCCAGAGGGGGTGGGAATAATCTTGGCATTACGATTCTCCTTGTATACTCTTATTAAATCCGCGAGTTCTTTACGGCTAGGTGTTTTAGATAAGTATCCATTATATTCGATCCAGTCCTTGAAGCGGTCTACTACTTCCATAAGGTAGTACTGGTACTCATCCTCAATACGCGTTGTGGGACATTCCTCTACTTCAAACGCGAGTATTTCCCAGTCATAGTCATCTGACGCATCTTGATACTTGGCCCATAATTCCTTACCTGTATTGTAGAGATCATTGAAGACCTGGTCCTTTAAATTTTTAACCCACGGTTTGCGATCCCATCGGTGTCTTTCATGCCAAGCCCAGTGCGCTCGAGTGCCTTCCTTTGGTTCAGGATCCCGGTCGACTTCTGGTTCTGTGTCAGGTTCTGGGATAAGTTGCTCTTTGGGAGCCGGTACTACTACAGGTTCTGTAGAAAATTTAGAATCTGCGAGGGATTCAGATTTTGTGGAAGATTCTGCGGGTTGTTGCTCAAGAACTGGGTCCACGGTTGTAGAATCCGAGTCTGATAACAAGTCGTCTAAAACGTCATAGTCATCTGGCTCGGGGGTGGGTTCTTCTTGGTCAGGTTCCTCGTCAGATAGATAACAATCTGAGAAGCTATCTATAGGTTCATCGGTGTTTGACTCACTAGTGTTTACATCGGGATCCGGTTGTTCTTCCCTTAACCCTTGTGGACGTTCTTTTAAGTGGTCAGGCTTGGGTGGAAGCGGTGGAGGAGTCTTGCGAATTACAGGTGCGGGTTTTTCTTCAGCGGGTTCGGGTTTTTCCTCTGTGGGTTCGGGTTTTTTCTCAGCGGGTTTATCCTCTGCAGGTTTCTCGGCAACTAACTCTACTTCCTCTACTGGTGCTTCCTGTACGTCTTGTACATCTTGGATTACTTTACTAAAATTCTCCGCGATTTTTGCTTTATCTAGTATGTAATAGTTTATTCGGGTACCTGAGCGGCTTACACGCATTTTGGGGGCGAATTGTTTAATCTCCATACCGAATTTATTGTCACTTAGTGTTTTGTTTTCACCCTTCTCACTGCACCAGTTTTGGTAAGTACTATAGAAATTTGTACACGGGATTTCAAGTGTATCACAATTGTCGGGCCACATTATTTCAAGGTAATATTGTATAAAACGCTGGGGATTCGGGATACTTGCTTCGATTAACTCCCGTTTCATTTGAATATCAGGAATAGATCGGGGATTGAAGCCAGTTAAGTCTCGGCTAAGTAGATAGGACATGAAGGAACTGGCTGTATCCAGATTTTCTAATACTTTTACGAGAGAACTGAAGTATTCTCTATTGCCCTTATATTTGGCTGAGACGTTGAGAGCTACAAATCTTTCATCCCCCATTTCTATACGGATTGGCATAGCATGATTACTGAGGATCATGTAGCCAGCAAAGTCATCAATAACCTTCACATCTATCCCCTTTTCCTCGATAGAGATGTAAGGCTCGGTGATTAAACTCTTGAGTCGGTTGTTTGCCCCATGCCATTCCTTGCCTGACATATCGCATTCATTGAGGATGATAAGTTTTTTGGCATGAACAGCCGCATTGAACCTTCCCATTACATCTTCAAGACGCGTAGTGGAAAGGAAGTTTTCACGGCCGAGAATACGTTCTCTGATAAAATCGGTTAAGATATTCTTACCACATCTGGGGGGACTGCGCATGATAATTGCTGTACCGGGTTTTTTGTCTGGATTTTGAATAAGGAATGCGAGCCAGTTGAGGATGTATGTGGTTAACTGCTTGTCCTCCGCACACCATACCTCATGAACGTGTCGGATGATTGGATTAACTAGATTTAGTTTGATGCGCTCAGCGGGTTGGGCCCTGAAACCTAGGAAGAGATTGAAGAATTCAGGATTATACTTTGGTGCGTTTGGGGGATAAGGCATGAAGTTTACATCTGTATAACAGATCTTTGCAATTGAGGCTTGGAGAAGAAGATCCTTTAATTTGGTGGATGTGGTCGCATCACTGTCTTCTCCGGTATCTGACCGAATAATTACCTTGTGCTTAGTAGAAATCCCCTTGAGATCTGCGGCGAACTCGAAGTATATACTTCCATTGTAAGCCTTCTTTTTCTAATCCACATGCCGGATTTTGTGGTGATGAAAGCCACAGAAGCCGAGATTGCTGAATTGACGCTTTCTTTCGTGTGTGTACCTACACATTTTTTAAGAAGGTCATCGTAGAAGAAACGGTTGTTGGGGTTAAAGATTGCTGGAACTTGAGCGGCCATTTTTTGTTCTATTAAATCGAGTACTAATTTATAGTTACCTAATCTTCAATTGCCGAATGTATTTTTTCTGACGGGGGCAAGTGGTTATAGTTCGGTGGTCATAGTTTGATGGTCATAATTCGGGTGCCATAGTTCAGGTGCCATAATTCGGGTGCCATAGTTCAGCTGCCATAGTTCGGCTGCCATAGTTCAGGACATAGGGGGTCATACTTGGGGGGTCTAGGTGAGTATATAAAGGGTAATCATAGCGTGAATCAGGTTTTGGGGTCTAAGGGGCTGACTAAGGCTGCCATAGTATTATTATAAGGTTTTTCGTACTATGGCAGGTACTATGGCAGGAGATTCTGTCTGATTTCGGCTTTATTCGCGTTTTTATTCCGTTTTTAAGTAGTCTGCCATAGTTGCCATAGTTGTCATAGTAAGTTATATATAAGAAAAAATGTAGAAAAAAAAATAAGTGGAAAAATACCGTGGCAGACCATGGTACTGTGGCAGGTAAACCTGCACCACGGAGGGGGGATGTAGGTACTGTGAGGCCGCGAGGCCGAGGTGGGAGGAGCATAGCGAGGCACACTACCAGCCCGACGACACTACGAAGAAGATTACACCATCATTTGATACACTCAACTTTCGGTATAATAACCATATTCCATATATCCGTTATTTGTTTTTCTGTTACATTCTTTTGCTTCATTATTCTCGTTGCGTCATTTATATTTCTTTTATTTTTTTCACATAAATACCTGCAAGTAAAAGAAAGAAAAGAAACGTTAAAACATTTCTAAAATAAAAAAAAAACTGACTTCCCCTCCCATTTACCTTATTATCCAAAGTCCGGTGCGTAGTTTTGACCGGCATTCTGGGAAGGGAAAGATGAAGCCACACTAAAATTTTAAAAAAAAATAAAAAAAAAATTTTTTTTTCCGCGCCTATAGAGCCAAAGGACGAGGATAAAAGTTTAAAACAGAATGCATAAGATTCTTTTTTAAACTTTTGATACGTGTAACGGCTATAACGCGTGACGTAGATATTCGACCAGCATGAACTGGCAGTTTTATTGTTAATATCACGTGATAAATGATATACAATTGATCGTACAATTGGAGAATACAGTATGTATGATCTTAAAAATTTTTTTTAGTTAAAATTTTTTTTCCAATATAGATGCAATTAAAAGTCTAATATAATATTTTATTTATATATTGTACAAGACAATTTACAATGAAATTAATAAAATTATACTTTAAAAATAAAATATTGAATATTACGTGATCAATTCATTACTATTTACTACTGCCAGTTTGATTTTAAAAATTTAAACTAAACTTTTTTAAGCAACTCCCTTTATTCGCCCTTTCTCATTTCTTTGTTTTATCCTTCTTCCCTTCCTTCATTCTTATAAAAAAAATTTTTTTTTATTTATTTTTTTTACGGTTTTTAACTGTCATATTTTTATTTATAAAAAAATAAACCATTTTTCTTCCTTTATCCTTTCCTCCTCTCGTATTTATCGTATTTATTTAAAAAAGCCCATGAAAAAAAAATTTCAAATTCTATAATGAAACGCTATAACATTTCAATTTTTTCTTCTTTTGCTAGGTGTATTTCATTTTCTGGGTGTACATTTTGTAAGTTTTCAAAAAAAATTTTTTCTTTAATTTATTTTAATAAATGGTCACCACTAACAGTTCATTTTTTCCTTTTTTTTTTAGACAAACTTTTGAGTCTTTGGATGCGTTGGAATTCAGTACTAGGCAAGGGTTTTTTTATTATCTTTTTTATTTATAGTCATAGTATTAAGGCTAATGGAATTTTTATCTTTTTTTTAGACAGGTCTGGATGCGTAAATCTCAGTAAAATTCAGAAAATTTTTTTTAGACAGGTCTAGAATGTGGATTTTGGTAGGAAATGGTGAAATTGAAAATTTTCTTAGATGAGTATAGAACATGGATTTCAAGATTTGAACATTTTCTAATGTTCATCTTTTCTTTTTCTTTCAGTAAACAGTCCTAGACGCGTGAATTTGTTATAAGAATTCTTTTAGAATGATCTGGACATAGAATTATGGTGAGAAATTAAATTTTTTTTTAAATTTTATTTATTCAAATTTTCTAATGTTACATCTTTTCTTTCTTTAGACAGGTCTGGACACGTGAATTTTGGGTTTTGGATTTTGAATTTTAACTTTGGATACGAGATTTAGGCAAGTAAATCAGATTTTTTTCTTTATTTTTTTTTAACAAACTTTGCTAACAGTTCGTTTCTTAGGCAATTTTTCAGATTTTTGGATGTGTGGGATAGATTTTGATAGGGAGGTTTTTTGTTAAATGATTTCTTTACGAAACATTTACTAACATTTTGTTTTTTTTTCTTTTTTATTTTAAGATTCGATGAGGTAGGTACCTTTGGAACATCGTAAAGTTATGTGAGAGTTGATTTAAGTCAAGTCAACCTGTTGATTGTATTGAAGATAAGTACTGTCATTCAAGATCAAGACCAAATTCAATAATCTATCTTTGACATATCAAGTATGACCTGAGTAATGGTCTGACACATTAAGTGCATAGGATTTTGGTGAGAAATTGGCTGATTTGTTCTCTTAATGAAATGTTTTCTAACATTTTGTACTTTCTATATTTTTATATGGTTGTCTTTAGATTTCTTTGATGTGCAAGAATTTGCTATTCTTTGAACTATTTATTTTAATGAAACATTCATTAATGTTTCAATTTTTTCTTTTTAGATGTGGGATAGGTAAGTTTCAAAAAAAAAAAAAATCAAACTTTAAAAAATTGATTTTAACTTTTTTTTTGTAGGAACTTCAGCTATAACTCTGAATGGCTGAATCGGGTAAGTTTTTGAAAATAATTTGAGACTCTTAAAAAATGTTCTTATTAACACTTTTCTGCAATTATATAGGTCCTGGCTTTAAAATTTTGAAACTTTATCTTCTGCAGGACTTCATTCTTTTTTCTTAGCTTAAATTCAGATTTCAGATCAATCAGGTGATACTATAGATTCCCACCTTGTTATGGTTGTGTCACCAGGGGCGCTATGTCAACGGAAATTTAGTACGTTGATCGCTTAAAAATCCGCGGCTATCCAATTATAACAAGAGGAAAAGGAAGAAGATTGTTGGCATAAATCATCTTCAACATCATTCTACATGTCAGATTATAGTATATATGATAGAATTATTTTTAGAATTTAGACATAGACAATGTATTTGATGTATTTGTAAATTGTAATGTAATTTTATTATTAAAATTGCACAATAAATTTTACGATGAATTTATAGGTATTTTTTAATATGATCATATAATTTTTTCAAATTATTAGATTAATAATACATTATAATAAAAAATTAAAGAAATACTGCATTATAAAAATTTATCAAAAATTCATTAAATTCTTTATAGCATCTATATAGCTGATGTGAAGTAATGAGAAAGAAACTATATAGTCAAAACAAAAAATTGCCGCTAGCACTTGATCATATAGTCATGTGACAGTAACATGCAAGCGGTGCTAAAGTCGCCAAATCATAAGTTTCAGCAATGTATTATAATCAAATCCATATCCAAAATTCTCTAAATCAGATTTTTGAATAAAAATTTTAATTCAAATGGTTTTAGTTAAATTAATAATTTATCGAATAAAATGAGTATCAAAAGAATAATAATAATAAATGAAAATTTAACAGATTCTAAGACATTTAATTGTTAAAATATTTTTCCTAAGTTGATTATAAGTTTAAAATTGACATAATATAAAATAATAATAAGAAATAATTATAAAATTTATAATTAATTAATAAAAATATTTGTAGTATTTTCATAATATTAAAATTTTTTCGAAATTACTTTTTAAAAAATTAATCGATTTTTATTGATAATTATTTTTTCACAATTTCTTAATTAATCCGAATTTCATTCTACACTCAAACGTTAAATCATTAATATAAGATACATTATTTAAATATAATTTATATCATTCTAATTTATAAATATAATTTAATACATATTATTTTATTATTTTTTGTTAACTAATTATTACCTATATTAAATTCCTAATTATAAACAAAACTACTATAACCATCTTTAATTTACTTGGTATTACATTATAATACTAAATTTTTCTATTTAAACAAACTCATTGGTTCTGGTGCGAAGCAATGGGTAACTGCTAGTGGTGTATTATTATTTATTTCGTCTTTTAGGCTTAGATCTAGATCAGTGAGATTTTACGATAAGCGCAATTTTTGTTTTTAATAATTTTTTTCTTATTATTTTACTAATTTTTTTTCTATTTTTTTTTCATGGTTCCAGCCCTTAAGTTTGGATTGTTGATATAATCAAAATAAATATATATTTTTTTATTGAATAAATATGTTTTTTAGTTAGAATAAGTATATTGTTTACTTAATAACAAAAACACATAATTTATTTAAATTTAAATGAAAAATTTTATTGATATATTGATTTAAACTGTTGCAACGCAACTATTTTATACTAATATGTATCCTATACGTAAAAGCAAAGGATCGAGAATGAATATTAGTAATTTGTAAATTTAATAAATACTAAATGTACACAAAATATATCATTAATTAGTCCGAAATGTAACGAAGGACTATATATATCTACGCAAGTTGAAGTGTCATTCTGATATATAAAAATAAAAATAAATATATGTTTATCAAGAATCATACTATAAACATGTTAAGAATGATATTTTGGCTTTGCATGATGTGATATTGTGCAACAAAAAAACTTTAAATGGTACTTCGGACTTAATAGCGGATTCCGTTTCGTATTATTCGAAAAATATCGATGATTAGAAAATTTTTTCACTTTAACACTCTGTTAACCAGTCATCTCTATGTATCAATACTCATAAATAGTAAATTTTGTTTGCCTTTTAATATTAGCAAAGATTTTTTTTTTATTGATAATATCATACTAATAAATAATACTTTACAGAATATGACGACTATGGCGTAGTTAAAACTTAATTTTTAATTTGGAAAGAATCTGCATCATTTAACCATATTTAAATAAAATAAACTTACAGGGACTTGAACTTTTATAGTTTTATACACTTTCTCCTCACACATATTAAAACTATTTTTTTTTTATCTAAAATAATATGTCAACACAATTTCTTTCAAAATTAAGTCAAAACTATATTGAGTTATTAGAAGATGATGAATATTATGATATTACAATTGAAGTTGGCGAAGATCCTAATGTAAAAATCCTTCGTGCGCACATGAGCATTTTGTGTTACCGTTCTCCATACTTGCGAAGAATTTTAGCTTCTAACAAAAATCGAAGTAAGGAGAATATTTTAGCTCATATTAAATTATCAAATATTTCTCCCGAAGTCTTTCAAATTATTTTGAAGTAAGTTTATACATTAACCTGTTACGAAATATCATAGACTCAAATTTTTAAATTTTTAAATTCGAACTTTAAATTTTTCGTATAGATATATTTATGGTGGTATTCTTTCATTAACTGATGACACTTTAGAAAATTTCAAAATTTTATTGACTGCCGATGAGCTGCTTCTTCAAGAGGTAGTTGATTATTTACAGAAATATTTTCTTGAGAGTAAATCTGAATGGATGGAACAACATTTGAACTTGTTCATAGAACAAGCTTTCAATCAAATTCATTGTTAGAACTTCAACAATTTTGTACGAATTTTATGGCAAACTCTCCAGAGAAAATATTTAAATCACTTGATTTCACATCACTTCCCGAAAAATCTTTATTTCAACTTATTAAAAGAGATGATTTACAAATGAAAGAAATCGAAGTTTGGGAGCATGTATTAAAATGGGGTCTTGCACAAAATCCCACACTCCTTCCAGATCCTAATACTTGGTCAGATGACGATTTCAAAACAATGGAAAATACTTTACAACATTGTTTACCCTTGGTTAGATTTTTTAGTTTATCATCAAAAGAGTTCTTACAAAAAGTTCGTCCTTATAAAAAACTCTTAAAAGGTCAACTTTATGAAGATTTATTAAATTCTCATTTGGATCCTGATAGTGAATCAATTAATAATATTTCACTTCCTAGAAATATTAAAAATGATGAAATCATTGATTCAAAAATTGTTAATAATTTAAGTATTATCTCAACAATTTCAAGACGGATTGATAAAATAGTAATTAATAATAAATTTGATCATTTAAGAGAATTATATTTACCATATAAATTTCAATTATTGTTAAGAGGAAGTCGAGATGGATTTTCTCCTAAAAAATTTCATGAGATTTGTGATGGTTTGCATAATACTGTTACTTTTATTAAGGTAAGTGGAACAGAAGAAATTCTTGGTGGATATAATCCTATAAAATGGGAATCTACTGGTTGGGGTAAAACAAAGGATAGTTTTATTTTTTCTTTTAAAAATAACTTTATTAAAGATGCAATTTTTAGTAATGTGGTAAATACAGATTATGCATTGAGATTTTACGTCCAGTGTGGTCCAAATTTTGGTAAAGATATTATTTTATGTTCTAAAAATGATGAGACCGCAAATTATGATCATTGTTATTATCAAAGATGTTTTTATGAAAAAATGATAAGAGATATCAGTAGTAATTTTTCTATAAAAGATTATGAAGTATTTCAAATTAAAGTAAGATAAATGTACAATATTTTTTACATCAGATGAAGTATACTAATTTTATTTGAACATGAATTTAATTTAGAAATATTCAAATTTAAGATTTATACATGCAAATTCTTTAAGGAAATTTTAATGCATGTTAATTGTTGTTTTATTTATATTTTTATACATTTATTCATTTTCGTATATTATTTTCGAAATTTCATTTCATTAATTTATCTCAGCCTTTTAGTTAAGAGCGGTAAGTCAACGGTCAACAATAACTTTGGGTTGCTTATAATTTTTTCCTTTAATCTATCCATTCTTTTATATTTTAATGGATGCATGAAACTGACATTCTAAAAAGCTAATATGCAAATCATATACAGGGTCTATCCTAAATCTAATAAAGAAATGCGTTACAATTTTTTTTTTTTAAAAAAAAATCCTATACAGGATCGATAACGAACATAATAATTTGTAAATTTAATAAATATTAAATGTATACAAAATATAAACAATTTATCACCGATGATATATAAAAATGAATGTCAATGATCAAAAATTTTTCACCGTTAACTAATATACAGTAAATACTACCGTACAATATCTATATTATCGTATGGCTAATGCACGAATAAACTATCGATATTTGATATTTTACGCTATTGTACGATAATGAAAATATCGGTCAAATAAAATCCACATGATCCTGGGCCGTGAGATAATAAAGGATTTATTAGACTTTCACTTGAATACTTGATAAAATCAAAAATATGACTCGTTTTTTTTATTTTTGTTAACATTGATCCACTGGCTTAATGATGCGTAAAATTTGTTTATTTTTTAATATTAGCTAGGATTTTATTTTTTTATTGGGTATATCATACTAATAAATAATAATATTCTACAGACTATGACGTAATATAAACTTAATTTTTCAATTTGGAAAGAATCTGCGTCAATATTCCATTTAATTCATAATGAGTTAAACTTTTATAGTTTTATACACTTTCTCCTCACACACATTAAAATTATATTTTTTATCTAAAATATGTCAACACAATTTCTTTCAAAATTAAGTCAAAACTATATTGAGTTATTAGAGGATGATGAATATTACGATATTACAATTGAAGTTGGCGAAGATCCTAATGTAAAAATCTTTCGTGCGCAAACGAGCATTTTGTGTTACCGTTCTCCATATTTACGAAGAATTTTGGCTTCTAATAAAAATCGAAATAATGAGAATATTTCAGCTCATATTAAATTGTCAAATATTTCTCCCGAAGTCTTTCAAATTATTTTAAAGTAAGTATATAGTATACAATAAACCTGACCTGTTATGAAATATCATAATCCCAATTATTCAAATTCGAACTTTAAATTTTCGTTTTAGATATATTTATGGTGGTATTCTTTCATTGGATGAGCAAGACACTTTAGAAATTTTCAAATTATTAATCGCTGCGGAAGAATTGCTTCTTCAAGAATTAGTCGATTATTTACAAAAATATTTCATTGAAAATAAATCTGAATGGATGGAACAACATTTTGAATTTATACATAGAACAAGTTTTCAATCAAATTCTTTGTTAGAACTTCAACAATTTTGTACAAATTTTATGGCAAACTCTCCGGAGAAAATATTTAAATCACTTGATTTCACGTCGTTTCCAGAAAAATCTTTAGTTCAACTTATTAAAAGAGATGATTTACAAATGAAAGAAATCGAAGTTTGGGAATATTTATTAAAATGGGGACTTGCACAAAATCCTACACTTCTTCCAGATCCTAATACTTGGTCAGATGATGATTTCAAAACAATGGAAAGTACTTTACAACATTATTTACCCTTGGTTAGATTTTTTAGTTTATCATCAAAAGAATTCTTAAAAAAAGTTCGCCCTTATAAAGAACTCTTAAGACGTCAACTTTATGAAGATTTATTAAATTCTCATTTGGATCCTGATAGTAAACCAACCAACAATGTTTTACTTCCTAGAAATATTAAAAATGATGAAATTATTGATTCAAAAATTATTATTAATTTAAATATTATTTCAATAATTTCAAGACGAATTGATAAAATGGGAATTAATGACATTTAAGAGAATTATATTTACCATATAAATTTCAATTATTGTTGAGAGGAAGTCGAGATGGATTTACTCCTAAAATATTTCATGAATTTTGTAATGATAAGCATAATACTGTTACTTTTATTAAAGTAAGTGGAACGGAGGAAATTCTTGGTGGATATAATCCTGTAAAATGGGAATCTCTTGGTTGGGTAGAACTAAGAATAGTTTTATTTTTTCTTTTAAAAATAACTTTATTAAAGATGCAATTATTAGTAATGTGGTAAATACAGAATGTGCATTGCCATTTTACACTTCACATGGTCCATATTTTGGTAGAGATATTAATATATATTCTAGTGATGGTGAGACCGCAAATTTTAATTATTGTAATTATAAAAAGTGTTTTTATGAAAAAATGATAAGAGATACCGAGGGTCAATTTTCTATAGAAGATTATGAAATATTTCAAATTATAAAGTGATAAGTTTGGTATCATTGTATTTGTTTATTTGGATTTTTTTTCATCATTTATTAAAATATTAAATTTATTTTAAAAAAGGGATTTGTTTTATGTTTATTAATAATGTACAATATTCATACACATATCCTTTTTTCGATTAACATACGCTAATTTATTTGCAAATCGCATTTAAATTTATTTTTAGAAGTTCATCCATCATTTGAAAAAACGTATTTATATTTCATTTCAACTTAAACTAATAATTTGTAAAATTATGTTCTATTTATTGCTATTTTTTTTATATTTAATATAACTACCAAAGAGGTATCATTCGAATTTTCTTCATATATAAGGATGGTCATCGGTCCTACCGATCCTACTCAGTCCTGGACCGGTCGGTCCCAGGACTTGTAGGACCGGACCGCGGTCTTGCATTTTTTTGTGGCGCAGTAGGACCGGTCCTGAGGACCGACCAGTCCTCATACCGGTCTTCATATAATAAATGATTTTTATATTGAATAAACCTATTAATCTGACAAAGGTCATCATAAAATAATATAAAGACCGGCCATTTCCAAACCAATAAATAATTCCCACTTGTAGAGTTGCTTGTCAAAACGCTGAAACTCCGAAACTCCAAAAAAGCGTTTAAGCGGAATATCTCGTCATCCAGTGATCATAAAAGGATGAAACCACCACCATTCGAATCGTCTCAGCGAGACGCGTCGAATGGTGACTAAATCATGTTTCTAGGATCGATAGATAGTCGGTAATTATTGAATTTATTATCAAATAGTTTTGCCGATGTAATTTTTTTTTATCGATTCTAAAATCATGATTTTGATACCATTCGACGCGCCGCAGCGAGAAGATTCGAATGGTGGTAAAATCATCCTTTTATAATCACTGGATAGCGAGATATTACGTTTTGAAGTATTTTTTCTCAAAGCTTTAAATTTTGCATGACGTTGTGATGATATCCAGGTGATTTGTAAAAAAAAAATTTATATTAAAAATCATCATCCCAATTAGTGTTCATTTATAAAACAAGGCTATTCCTAATAAAGTTAGGGAAGAAAATCTTTTTTTATTTGCAAAAAAAAGAAAAAAGACCGATCGGTCTTAAAAAGACTGCGGTCCTTAAAAAGACCGACGGTCTTAATATATGTGATACAGGACCGAAAGACCGCGGTCCTACACTAAGACGGACTGGTCCGTCTTTTTATGGTGTAGGACCGTAGGACCGCGGTCTTCTAGGACTGATGACCATCTTTATTCATATATGACTGATAATGTTAATTATTATTTTGTTTATGATCATGTTATTGATGTTATTTCTGACCAAATTTAAAATAAATAATATTAAATCAATTTTAAAAAAGTGGCAATTTTAAATTCTGCATAATTAATTATTCACATTAAAAAAAACTGGGTAACTATTATCCTAATGGCATTTTCAATCTATTAAATTTTAACAATCCAATCTTTCGTTTCTATTAATGATACTCACGGATCTGTTTCCGTATATATATAAGTAAGAAAGTCTAGATATATATATTATTAATAAATATTGAAATTATTTTAAGTATAGTGTTTTTATTATGAACAAACGAAAAGATAATATCGGAATGTGATAATCCCAAATCGAATAATAAATTAAATCGTAAAGTGAAATACTACGTTCTTTGACAAATATTATCAGTTGATGTTGATTAATACGAGGAGTTTACACGTGATTTGAGCAATGTAAAACATGTTAGTATAATCTTACATACAGGACAATTCAATCCATCATATACAATATGACAGGACGTCGTTTTTTTATTTGTTCTATTGTAGGAATTTCTTCTAAAAATATTAGTATAAGTATGATTATGTATGAACTCACAACAAATTGTAAACATTGCTGATGTTGAACATAATATTCAGTTTTCTATAAACCTCGATAGAGAACAACTAGAAATTACATAATATACAGTAGAATTTTATACTAATTTAATGAAATGATGTTAGAATTGGGACCTTGACCCTAAAAAGACCTTCTAGTAAGTGGTATACAAATATAATACCACTATATATGGCTAAATTAAAGTATCGACTAAATCTTCCTTTTTATAGGGTATGATGCAAATAAAAAATACAAAAATATTCTATAGGGCTGAATCAAAAAAATTAGAAATAATAAGATTAAAGAAACTTGAACTCAAATTTAGTGAAAAAGTTCATCCGAGTGCAATTTATAAATTTAGATCGTTAAAATCATTTGTTTTTAAATGTTCATCTAAAAATTCTTCAAAAGGTATGTGTTATGGTATGTGTTATATTAGAAAATTGGATATGTACCGTATATGTAAAATATTAATAGCTAAATCTTTGAATGAATATATTAAATTTCTTTTATAGATTATACCCTAATAAAACTAGATCTACATATATATTGAAAGGTATTTTAAGGTGAAACCATTTTCATTTATTTTTACAAAATCTTAAGCCCACAATTTAAATCATCAAGACATCAACCCAATAAAATTCTATATATATCAGTAGGCAAAGATATTTTGAAATATTGAAGGGACAAATATTATTTCTTGCAAAAATAGTGGTAAATATTCTAATTTATTATATTCATTTGTATAATATTTTAGTACTTATTTCTTTCGATTATAAATACTAGGAAAACACATTAAAATTAATTGTTCAAGTAATTTTTTCAAAAACTAAGAAAATATAATTATAAATAAATGAGAAGCTGTAAAAAAATACTATTATTTTGTATTGTGCGTTCATTCAACAAATATCTAGTTCTAACAAAGCCTCTACCATATATATTTGAAATTTTTATTTTATAACGTAAATACGAATAAATATCATCTCACAAAGTAACGAGTTTAAACTTATTTGATTCATAGAATTTACCTATTAATTCGACAATATTTTCTTCCAGTCTTTTAAGATATTTTTCCTTAGCAACAATGTCTTTCTATATAACGCCATATTTTATTAAAAACGAAAGTATCTAAAAATAGTTAAAGGTAATTTTAGCCTTTGTAGATTATGTAAGATAAACTCGCTGTATCACTTATCTAAATTTTATGATAATACGAAAAAAGTGTTTTCATATACAGTACACTTATTTATGTTTATTTATTCTATAAAATCAATGAAATTCTATATTATTGGCAAATCATAAAAAGCTTTTCTAAGATATAAATTTGTTATCCCTGTTATCACTGTATATAATTTTCTCAGTTGTATCAGAATAGTATCAGAATATTCTTCTAATAAATCTTGATAAAATCGTTTAATATTCTGTATTTTGATTCTAATATTATTATTTATCTGTTCATTAATAAATTAATTAAATCCTGCAGGTAATTTAGAGTAAACCTATATTTAGTGAATATAATATTGGCATCATTAATAAGCTGAATACTCAAATCTTTATTTTGTTTAATAAATTAAATCACCAAGAATACTTTTCTACGAAAAAATCTATTCACTTCAAATTAATTTACTGAAAATCAATAAACAAACTATATTCGCCTTGTACTGACGGTACTGTGCATATTATTATTAACACCTCTCATTAATTCATGATAGAATACAGAAGAGATTTTATATTCTTGTTAATAATAATATATATCTTACTGTAATTAATTTTACAATATAATTCTCTTAGTTATATCCATTTGTAGTTTTAAATTATTAGATATTAAAAGATCTAAATCATTTTCATACCATAAACTCAATATCAATCTAGGTAACACGAAGCTTAAACTATCTTGTTGAGGGCTGTATCAAAACCCATCAAGAATTTCATACATAATTCTGTTTACACAAAAATCATTGCTGTACAAATTAGGAAGATTATGACTTTGAGAAATTTTATATAATAAACAGGAGTTTATAATTTTTTTTTTTTTGGCCCCTATTCTCTCTCTTCCTTTTTTATTTTTTGTATTATCAATCTACAACAGCAGCAATAATCATTTGTTATTTAAAATCATTTTTTTTTTATAAAGAAAAATTTTTTTTTTCATAACTTAACTCAAAATCATAGTTATTGTCTATATCATATTAAAATAATTTTAATACAATCCAAGTCATTATAAAATATGATGTCAAATGATATCTTTAAAAAGGAGATCCATTAGAAATTTATTTGCAAATGGATCAATCGTGATATATAATAATATGATCAATGGAAACATTTTTGTTCAGGACATATTAGTTATAATGAATTCTACCCATGGTTGAAGACCCACTTCTAATAATCCATTGGAATGAAAATTCTTTAATCAACCCAATGGAAGCAAAACACCCTCATTGTAATGGTAAACATTTAATAGAATCAATGGGTACATTTCTATGCAGAACATATTCACCTACTGGAAGACCCATGCACACAAGTTGCAAAATCTCGTTGAATTTATTAAAAATTCTGGTGATGTTGAAAACACACCCATCGTATTTGCATTTAAGACCAGTGATGATTTCCTTATTCATATAACTTCAAAATTCATACACTAGACATATAAATAGCTACACTAATTCCTTTATCACATTTGAAAATTCTTTTAATTAACCAAATGGAAGCGGGTCTCTCTTATCCATATAACTTCAAAATTCATAGATATATTATTTTCGATACATACTTATTAGAGTTATTATAAAAAATATATATGTACGGTGTACCGTTTGGATGAAAAGTGCCAAAATTTCGAAAAATTGATTTTTCGAATTTTTGAATTTTAAAATCTCCTTATAAGGAGATTCTCCTTATAAGGAAAATCTCCTTTTATGGCAATGTAACGTTACACAAATATCCAAATAAGGAAGTTGGTGTCACCGAATTTCCTTTTTTGGACGTTTTGTGTAACGTAGATCTATCCTATAAAAGGAAAATTTCCTTATAAGGCGATTTTAAAAGTTCAAAATTTCAAAATTTCGAAATTTCAAAAAAAAATTACCATAAAAGGAATTTTTTTTAAGATTTTTGAAATTTTGAAATTTTGAAATTTTGAATTTGAAAATCGCCTTTTAAGGAAATTTTCCTTTTATGTAAGGGATCTACGTCGCACAATATTTAATTTATAATGCCAGCCAGAATTATAATCTCCTTATACAGAAATTTTGTTTAAAAATATTTTTTTAACAAATCTGGTGGCTAAACTATTTACCCGAATTCCGAAATCATGTGATTGTAATTCTGGCCGGAATTATAATTGATTTTATTAATTTTACAGTTACTTGTGATCAATTTTTCAAAAAAGGAAATATTTAATTTTTACCAAAAATTGGAGTAATTCTGGGCGGATTTAAGAAAATTATTAATGTAACGTTACACAAATTTCCAAAAAAGGAAATTTTACTTCTTGCAAAAAATTGGAAATTTGGTTTCACAAATACTCCAAAAAAGGAAATTTATATGGAGATCACTTAATTCCGGCCAGCATTATAGCTTAATTATAGTGTGATAATTTTTTTAATATTCTTTTTAATATTCTTTTATATTCTTTAATTTTTATTTAATTTATTAGTAGTATTACTACAAAATTTTTTTTTTCATGATTTTTTGGCTAGCATTATGAACCATATGATAAGTAAGATCATAATAAATAGATTTTAATTACTAAAAAAATTCTGTTTTTAGAATACTTATAAAAATGGAAATGTGAAGAGTATTTAAAGTATTTATTATATAAGGAGATAAATTTTTGCTATAATTATATAAGAAAAATTTTGTAATAATACTAAAAAAGCTATTTATTACAGACATTATACTTTCTATTTTTTATTTTCAATAATTAATCTGTTATTATTTATTATTAGCTAGTGGTAATGTTGTAGGCTAAATTTTAACAATTGTTTAACTGCTAAATTTTATTTTAGATAATTTTACCTAAAATGCAAATTAATAAAATTTTTTTTTAATAAATTTTTTATATTTTTTCCAATAAGTCTCTCCAATATTTGCCTTTAATATCCTTTTTATATTATTTTATTATAAGTAAATTTATTCATTACATATATAATGCATTACACTTTCCTTTTTGAAGAATGTCTAAAGTAGAAGTAAATTATATAATTTCAAAAAAAAATTTTTTTCTAAATAAAATTTTCACCATATATATAAAATAATACAATCTCTTAAACATATATATTAAATGTACTATTTTAATCTGCTCTATAAGTTTACTTAAAATACAAAATGAGGTTTTAAATGCCATTTCAATTTATTTAAATTTTTATTTTTTGTTTTTCTATTTTTGGATATAATTAGCAAAATCTTTGTTTAAATATAAAGTTAAAAATAGTATTTAAAAACTATTTTTTTTCTTTAAGTAAACTTATAAAACAGATTAAGATATGCTTATTTTATGATTTTCAAATTTATATTAATTTTAATTTATAAAAAAAAGAATATTTATTAAAACAATTTATTAAAAAGAAAAGAATATTTATTAAAAAGAATATTTATTAAAAAATTTTATTAAAAAGAATATTAAATAAGTTTATTATATATTGTTTTCTTTTCATTAAAAATATGTTTAATATATCACTTAAATACAAATATTGAGTTATTAATAAAATCAGTAATAATTATTTTGTATAATTGAAAATTTGATAAAAAAATTAACAAAAAAAATTAAAAAAAATTAAAAAGCTTATTAAAAAAAATTAAAATGTTTATTAAGAAAAATTAAAAAGTTTATAAAAAAAGTTTATTAAAAAAAATATAAAAATTATTAAAAAATTATTAAAAAGAATATTATATAAGTTTTATCATATATTGCTTTTTCTTTATTAAAAATATTAATATATCACTTAAATACAGATATTGGAAAATGTTAGCCATTAGTAAAATTGATAATCATTTTGTATAATTGAAAATAATTTGACAAAAAAAACAAAAAAAAATTAAAAAGTTTATTAAGAAAAAAGCTAAAAAGTTTTTTAAGAAAAATTAAAAGATAAAAATATAAAAATTATAAAAAAATTTATTAAAAAGAATATTAAATAAGTTCATTATATATTGTATATATTGTTTTCTTTTTATTAAAAACATATTTAATATATTACTTAAATACAAATATTAAGCTATTAGTAAAATTAATAATTATTTTGTATAATTAAAAATTTGTTAAAAAAAAAAAATTAAAATGTTTATTAAAAAAATTAAAAAGCTTATTAAAAAAAAATTAAAATGTTTATTAAGAAAAATTAAAAAGTTTATAAAAAAAGTTTATTATAATTTATTAAAAAAATATAATAATTATTTAAAAAGAATATTATATAAGTTTTATTATATATTGCTTTCTTTTCACTAAAAACATTAATATATCGTTTAAATACAGATATTGGAAAATGCTAGCTATTAGTAAAATTGATAATTATTTTGTATACAGTCAACCCTTGATATAGTGAATTTTTCAGACAACTATAATAAATTTCCCTTGTTATAATAAATTAACCAATTAAATCTCTTAAAATCTTCACTATAGCCTTATAGCAAAGTTAAGGTCTAGAATCTAGGGTTTGTTATAACAAGGGTTGATTGTAATTGAAAATTTGATAAAAAAAAAAATTAAAATGTTCATTAAGAAAAATTAAAAAGTTTATAAAAAAAGTTTATTATAATTTATTAAAAAAAATAAAAAAATTATTTAATTAAATACAAATATTGGAAAATGCTAGCCATTAGTAAAATTGATAATCATTTTGTATAATTGAAAATAATTTGACAAAAAAAAAACAAAAATAATTAAAAAGTTTATTAAGAAAAGTTAAAAGAAAAAAAAGTTTTTTAAGAAAAATTAAAAAATAAAAATATAAAAATGGGGTTTATTTTTTATCACACCTGTGTTATGTCGCATTCCCTATAAAAAAACTGGATACGTTTTTTATAAAGTTTTTATACGATTTTTTTCCTTAGAAATAACGTATCATAATAGGATACGGAAAAATGCACAATTCCATATCACCAAAAATATGGTTTGGATATGGAATTTGCACGGGATTTATATGGAATTTACATGATTTGATCACTGATTTTATCATGAAATTTATACGATTTGGTCACTAAATTTACTATTTGTATTACAGTTTACTATAATTGTATTTACATAAATCTAATTTTACTTTATTAAATTAAATAAAAAATAAAAAATAAACAAAGTACAAATACATTATGAAAATTCCCTCTTTATTAAAACCACCTATTGCAACCTAAATTATCTATAAGTCCAGGTTCATTTGGATCAAACAACCTAAAAGAACAAAAAAAAGAAACATAAGAACGTCTAACTTAATCGGAAACTAAACCCCCCCTTCATATAGTATCTGCAATCGTCCAAGTCACCAAAGGTCAGCATTCCTACAAAAAAAGAAAGAGAACTCCAGAATGTCTGACCTACATAAATGAAAAGAATTATGAAGCATCTGATGAAAAAGAAACTAAAACAACAAAATAAATCCAAAACTGACCTACAAAAAAAGAAGATTCTAAAGCAACAAAACTGAAACAACCTACAAAAAGAAAAGAATTTGAACCCAACATACAAAAAAACAAAAAAATTTGAACTGACTTAAAAAAAAAAAAAATCCTGAATCATTCTACAAAAAGAAAAGGACTTCCAAACTGATTTACAAAAAAAAAAAAGAAACTGAATATTCTCACAAAAAAAATCTGCTGGCCTATGAAATTAAATATAAATAAAGAAGAAAGGGGAATAAAGAATAAACCAAAAAAAATATTTTTTAAAAAAGAGGGATAACGAAGTTAGGAAAGTTAAAAAAAAATTTTTTTTTAAAGGGAGGACGTCAAAGTTAGAAAAATAAAAATTTTTTTATAAAAAGGAAATAGAAATAGAAAGAAAAAATTTTTTTTCAAAAAAAAGAAGAGTGGAAATAAAAGAAAAAAATTTTTTTTAAAGGAGCGATAAAAAAAAATTTTTTTTCAAAGGAGAGTGATGAAAAAAAATTTTTTTTAAAGTGAGGTATGAAAAAAAAAATTATTTTTAAAAGGGGGTGACAAAGAAAGAAGAAAAATTTAGAAAAAATAACAAAAATAAGATAAGAGAAAGAGAAAGGAAAGGAAAGACAGAAAGGAAGATCAGAAGATCAAGTAAGGGTTTATATAAAAAACAAAAAACGTATCATAACAAAACAATAAACAATCATGTGATCTTGTGTTATGATGGGTAAAATTATCTTAAGTTTAAAAATTCCGTATACATTCCGCATGATTAATTTTTTCCGTATACATTAGTTTTTTTAAAAAATGTTCAAAAATGAATTGCTTATTAAATATACAGAATTTGTATACAGAATCTATAAAAACGTACATAAAATGTATACAAAACGTATCCTTTCTGTATACATATTTCTTATAGGAATTCCTATAACATTTTACATATAAAAGTCAAAATGACAATTTAAATCTCTTTTGATATATTGAGAAAACTTGCAGAGCGGTTAAAAATACATATAGTATAAGGTTTCTTATAGTACATAATAAGTGCATAAGGTTTCACACCAGGATTTTTTAAAAAAATGGGAAATCTTAACAAAGTCATATGATCAAAATGATCAACATAATTAATATATAAAAATTACCAAAAAAAAGGAAGATGTGACATATTGCAGGTGAAAAAAAAACATATTTCTATAAAAATTATAAAAAATTTTATTAAAAAGAATATTAAATAAGTTCATTATATATTGTTTTCTTTTCATTAAAAATATATTTAATATATCACTTAAATACAAATATTGAGTTATTAATAAAATCAGTAATAATTATTTTGTATAATTGAAAATTTGATAAAAAAATTAACAAAAAAAATTAAAAAAAATTAAAAAGCTTATTAAAAAAAATTAAAATGTTTATTAAGAAAAATTAAAAAGTTTATAAAAAAAGTTTATTAAAAAAAATATAAAATTTATTAAAAAGAATATTATATAAGTTTTATTATATATTGCTTTCTCTTCATTAAAAATATTAATATATCGCTTAAATACAGATATTGGAAAATGCTAGCCATTAGTAAAATTGATAATTATTTTGTATAATTGAAAATAATTTGATAAAAGAAAACAAAAAAATTAAAAAGTTTATTAAGAAAAGTTAAAAGTTAAAAAGTTTTTTAAAAAAAATTAAAAAATAAAAAAATAAAAATTATTAAAAATTTTATTAATATAAATTTTATCATATATTGCTTTTTCTTCATTAAAAATATGTATTATTCAAATACAAATATTAGAAGATACCAGCCATTGGTAAAATTGATAATTATTTTGCATAATTAAAAAATTAATATAATGCTAATAATAATAATAATAATAATTATTATTATTAAAAAAAATTAAAAAGTTAAAGTTTATTAAAAGTTTATTATTTTGATGATTGCATTCTATTGGATGGATATAGCTTATGATAATTTTTTATATGGTATATGAACTTAATATTAATAAAGTATATATAGATCATTAAAAATAAAAAATTAAAAGTTTATTAAAAAAATTAAATTTTTTTAATTAATAAAGAATATAAAAAATTTATAATGCTGGCCGGAATTAAGTGATCGCCATGTAAATTTCCTTTTTTGGAGTATTTGTGAAACCAAATTTCCAATTTTTTGCGAGAAGCAAAATTTCCTTTTTTGGAAATTTGTGTAACGTTACATTAATATTTTTCTTAAATCCGGCCAGGATTACTCCAATTTTTGGTAAAAATAAATATTAACACATGATTTCGAATTCGGGTAAATAGTTTAGCCACCAGATTTGTTAAAAAAATATTTTTAAACAAAATTTCCGTATAAGGAGATTATAATTCTGGCTGGCACTATAAATTAAATATTGTGCGACGTAGATCCCTTACATAAAAGGAAAATTTCCTTAAAAGGCGATTTTCAAATTCAAAATTTCGAAATTTCAAAATTTCAAAAATCTTAAAAAAAATTTCCTTTTATGGTAATTTTTTTTTGAAATTTTGAAATTTTGAAATTTTGAACTTTTAAAATCGCCTTATAAGGAAATTTTCCTTTTATAGGATAGATCTACGTTACACAAAACGTCCAAAAAAGGAAATTTGGTAACACCAACTTCCTTATTTGGACATTTGTGTAACGTTACATTGCCATAAAAGGAGATTTTCCTTATAAGGAGAATCTCCTTATAAGGAGATTTTAAAATTCAAAAATTCGAAAAATCAATTTTTCGAAATTTTGGCACTTTTCGTTCAAACGGTACACCGTATATATGTATATTATGTAATAGTTTCTAATAGGCAGTATTTCATTCACTTAATAATATTACCAGTTAGTTATATATTTATAATGGGTTAAACATAAATTCATGTCTCTGACTAAAAAAATTATTCCAAAATTTTGTGTCAAGAATTTCGACAAATAATTACTTTTAATATTAGTTACATTTACCAACTCCTTAAGGAACCAGAAGACGTTCCTCAATGAACGAAAACACAAAACTAGAAATACGTTTGATTATCTGCATTACGATTATGTATTTAATTATATATTCTTTATTATTTAAATAACAATGATAACTTCTTATCAACTTTATTAACAACTATAACAACACACTTTAACACTTAAAGAATATCAAACCGCCTAGAGTATTTATATTGGGGAAAAAATTGGGTACTTGCAAGTTAATGTCGGGTTGGAGATTCTGTTAAATACTTTTTTTTAACAATGCAAAAAAAATTTGTAGATATAATTTTACAGCGCCATTCGACAAATACACATTATCAAGATTACCCTTCAGTTTACATTTTGGTAAATATATATACCATCACTATTATTTCATATTAACGATCAAGACTATATTAAGATTTTAAGGATATATAATAGTGTAATATAATATTAGAGAATTTTGTTTGTTACTGTATAATAAATAATTTATTTATTTATCAACTTAAAGTTGTCTATTCTATAGAATATAATTGGTTATCAAAATTAATAAGAACTTATTGTTTAATAAAGATTTAAGAACAGTAATAAGTAATTAAAAATAAAAATAATGAAAGTTGAAATTATTTATTTTTCATAGAGTAAAGAACTGTTTGAATAGGAATTGAAAAAAATGAAATTAAAGCATTTAAATTATATAATGAAGCAGCTGAAAAAGAATATATTGATTCAATTAATAATCTTGGATATTGCTATCAACATGGAATAGGGACTAAAAAAAATGAGGTTAAAGCATTTGAGTTATATAATGAAGCAGCTGAAAAAGAATATATTGATTCAATTAATAATCTTGGATATTGTAATCAATATGGAATAGGAACTGAAAAAAATGAAATTAAAGCATTTGAGTTATATAATGAAGCAGTTGAAAAAGAATGTATTGATTCAATTTATAATCTTGGATATTGTTATCAACATGGAATAGGAACTGAAAGAAATGAGGTTAAAGCATTTGAGTTATATAATAAAGCAGCTGAAAAAGAATGTATTGATTCAATTTATAATCTTGGATATTGTTATCAACATGGAATAGGAACAGAAAAAAATGAAATTAAAGCATTTGGATTATATAAAAAAGCTGTTGAGAATGATGATATTGATGCAATATATAGACTTGCAGAATGTTATGAATATGGAATAGGAACTGAAAAAAATGAAAATGAAGCATTTGAATTATATAAAAAATCAGCTGAAAAAGGAGATATTGGTGCAATATATAGACTTGTGGAATGTTATTGTTATGGAATAGGAACTGAGAAAAGTGATATTAAAGCATTTGAATTATATAAAAAGTTGGCTGAAAAAGGAGATATTGATTCAATATATAATCTTGCAGAATATTATTATTATGGAATAGGAACTGAAACAAATGAAATTATAGCATTTAAATTATTTAACAAAGCAGCTGCAAAAGGTCATATTGATTCCATATATCAACTTGGGGAATGTTATTATTATGGTGTAGGAACTGAAAAAAGTAAAATTAAAGCATTTGAGTTATATAATGAAGCAGTTGAAAAAGGGCATGTTATTTCAATATATCAACTTGGAAAATGTTATCAACATGGAATAGGAACTGAAAGAAATGAGGTTAAAGCATTTGAGTTATATAATAAAGCAGCTGAAAAAGAATATATTGATTCAATTTATAATCTTGGATATTGTTATCAACATGGAATAGGAACAGAAAAAAATGAAATTAAGGCATTTGAATTATATAAGAATGCAGTTGAAAAAGGAAATATTGATGCAATATATAGACTTGCAGAATGTTATTATTATGGAATAGGAACTGAAAAAAATGAAACAAAAGCCTTTAAACTATACAATAAAACTGCTGAAAAAGGTCATATTGATTCAATATATAATCTTGGAAAATGCTATCAATATGGAATAGGAACTGAAATAAATAATTTTAAAGCATTTGAATTATATAATAAAGCTGCTAAAAAAGGCCATATTGATTCAATTAATGATCTTGGATATTGTTACCAACATGGAATAGGAACTGAAAAAAAAGAAAGTAAAGCATTTGAGTTATATAAGAAATCAGCTGAAAAAGGAGATGTTTATTTAATATATAATCTTGCAGAGTGTTTTTATTATGGAATAGGAACTAAAAAAAATGAAATTAAAGCATTTAAGTTATATAAAGAAGCTGCTGAAAAAGGTCATCTTACTTCGATGAATAATCTTGGAGAATGCTATCAATATGGAATAGGAACTGAAAAAAATGAGATTAAAGCATTTGAATTATATAGTGAATTAACTGAAAAGGGCCACATATATTCAATATATGATCTTGGATATTGCTATGAGAATGGAATAGGAACTGAAAAAAATGTAATTAAAGCATTTGAATTATATAAGAAATATGAAAATAAATTATAAATTTATAATTATTTCCTTGTCTTGCTACTTGGCTCAATAGTATTTAATATATGGTGTAATATTCTTAAATAGACTATTTAGTGAAGATGAATTCCGAATAATAATAGTACATTATTAATATAACAATAACTGAATATTTAAATCAAACTCAAAATAAAAACATGTTACATATTAGCTATATCCTGGCTAATTAGGAATATATAACTATTCCAATTAGCTATATTTATATGCTATTAAATATGTTCTTTTCTGATTAAATTTACCATCACGACTTTAAATTAAATGAACCCAAGAAATATGTATTATTTTTTATTTTATAAGATTAATATATTCTCAGGCAATTTTAATAAATTGTTCAAAAAGTTGCCCGAAATTTCTTTAATTATTCTATTTATTGATAACTGATAAGTATAATATTTGGTAACGTAAATCTACCAGATTGAAGCTATTTGGAATCTATTTGACCCTACATACGTGTTTTATTGTTACTGAATTTATGTGATTCGAATATTAATATATTTACAGTGTCAAATAACAAAAAGAACTAATAAATTCGTTCATTTGATTTTTTAGTGTAGTTATTTATTAATTTATATATTGTAAATATTTTTCTTTAAATTTACTGGTAGCATTATCATTTTCTGCCTCTAATATTTTTAAATATTGTAAAAAAATCTCATGATAATGGGAAGAGCACATCGCAAGTGAAATTGTAGGCTCATTTTCTTCTCAAAGAATAGTACCGACTGTTGACAAAGTTTTTAGGCCAGCAGGTGACAGCACATGAAAAATAAATCTCAAAACTGAATTATTAACTGAACTGTTCATTGTGAAATAAGAGGCAGGGCTATAATTTTAATAAAAGCAGTATTTACATAAAGTAGAGTTTGAACTCGAACCAGGGTGAGTCAATTCAAGTAAGTCAGTTGAATTAGGACTCGTGTTAAGACAAAACTGAAGCTATAATATTGGCCAACCTCTCACCTCTAACAGCAATACAGGCTAACATTATGATAATTCTGGCCGGCATTACCGATCACATGCCAAAAATTCTTGATGAGTGCGAGTCCAAGCTTTAAAATAAAGCCTATGGCCTGTATTCTTAAATAAAGATTCTTTAATAAAGAAGGTTCTTCTATCTGTTAATACCATTCTTGAACTACTGCTACTTGTAAGTTGTAAAGTTTGTATTAGTTACACAGTGAAATTCGATAAACCGGATCTTTGATAAACTAGATTTGGGCTTAAACCGGACTTTTTTGCTGGAACCAAATACTGTAGTAACCAAATCACGTATATTAAAATAAGTTTTGATATACCAGAGTTTACTAGTAAAAGCTCGATATTCGCTATAACGGATCAATTTTCTAACAAAAATGATTTGATAAACTAGATCACGTGATCATTAACCAATAAAATTTAAGTAACGTGATGCGGTAAATCTTAATTTTGGCCAGAATTATAAAAATCTTAATTCCAGCTGAAGTTATGTATTACTTATATCTTCAATTAAAAATATTTTATATTCATTTCATGAACTCTATGACTTAAAACTAAGATGAAAAACTTAAATCGGCGTATATTAGTTTTATTAGCATGAAATTCAGTATAATAGATTTTCAGTATATCAAAATTTTTTTGCTATACCAGATATCCCGGAACTGATAGATCCGGTTTATCGAATTTCACTGTGTAGTTAAAAAAAATCATTTAAATATGACACAGCAATATCTAGAGATAGTGGTAATTCATTCGTATAAAAATGAATAATAAACTAAGTAATGGAGTGCTTCTATCTAATATACCGTATCTCATAATATGAAATTTGTATAAAAATGTCCAAATAACTGAAGTGTTGAGTTCATTAAACTTAAGCGTAAGAGGGGGCATAAAAAATACAAAGTATCATATGTTTCAATATTTTTCGCAACAATTAATCCAATATTCCAATTAATTGCTCATTTGGCAAATAATTTAATTCAAGAATTTTTCGAAAAGGGCAATCGAGTCGAATGTACTGACTGTACTTGATGTATTAATGTAGCAATATATAAAATAAATATGGATTTTACTTTCTTATTTTAAACTGATTATAAAGTATAAGAATATTATTAATATCTAAAAATTAGCGAAATCAAATGTAAATAATCTGATGTATATTAATAAACTAAATAGACAAAAAGTTTCTAAAATTTCATATATAATCATTTTATAGTGGCATATTATTCTATTATTTATTTTTATTTTATGTAAAGTCGGAAGGAACTATCTAAGAGAGCATTAATCCATGAGAATAGGCCCAACATTAGTTCCATCATCCATTCCATAGAACGGATCCTACCTAATTGTTATATATAGACTGGTCCAACAACACGACCGATGAAGGAACAGGTACCATGAAACCGAGGACGAACAAAACTAAAAAAGGAGTTCTAGTCTATCATGCGTATTTTTCTTTTAACTATTACTAGCTATTGTATGTAAATACTGTCATATACAAAATGATATATTATAAAAAAGGTCCGTAAATGTTTTTTTGTGGGTGTATATAAATTTTGGATGTCTATATAAGTTTTGGGTGTCAAATAAAATTTGGGTGTCTATATAAAAATTGGGTGTCTTTTGTTTAAAATTTGGGTGTACTATTAGTTAAAAGGGTAAATATCCGAATCAGGCGTAGGTGGTAAATCATTTTTCTTTCTCCGAGGTCGCGCAATAGGTCTCTGGGGTGAATCAATAATAGTTCGACTAGGACCAGGTGGAGGTGTATTACAATTATCAACGGTATTCGTAGAAGGGGTTTTCATTTTAGACCAAGGTCGTGCTATTTGTCTCAGGAGTAAATTATTAATAGGTTGATTAGAATTAGGTGAGGGTGTGTCATCATTAGCCAAAGCGTTTAAACGAGCTTTTTCTTTTGCACTAGGATAAACCATGGACGGCAATGTAGGTTTGACAAGCGATAAAACGGGTGTCGAAACAGCGGTAGAATTTTGACCAGAAGCCAACCTAAATCGGGCACTTTCATATCGAGAAACGCTCAAAGCGTAATCTACAAAAGGAACAATTTGAGGTTGTGTGGGGTAACTAATGATTTGAGGAGGAGATGGTTGTCTAATAATAGGAGGGTGTAAATTTTTGCGATCCATATAATTATTATAAAGCCTCTTGGCCTTCAAATAGCCATATTGACATTGAGGAATTGTGGACAAATCATATCGCCTTCTAACTTTATAAGCGAATAAATTAATGTTATATGTTTGGAAATAATAATTCCGAGCATCACCACTAAAATCAACAGGTAGTGTGGGTAAAATTTTCTTGAGTTTATTACGATTATTAACGCGTCGTCGCCAATTCTTGGCACGTTTCCGGGTAAGTTGATCCAATACTTTATCCTCCTCAGATTTCTCATATGAGAGATCCCGTTCCACAAGATGAGATACTTTTTTAAATACTGTAGAATTTTCTTTTAATAGAAAGGGTTTACTATGATATAAGTATTCTTCATGTTTGATGATCGATTCTTTTAAACGATTCCATCTTTTGACTTGTTGTGGTGTTCTTTTATCGTAAAACTCAACATTTTTGTATTCTTTGTAAAAAGGTCTTGTTGTAGATTTACCTTTACGATTAGTTGTGATAGGTTCCATCACCTCTTTTAAATCGGAATTGTTCTTTCCTTTCCATTCATTATAACGTTTAATAATTACATTATATTTTAAACCTAAACGTGTTGAGTGAACTTCTTTCCATGGATTAAAATTAACATTTTTGTAATCTTCTCCTCTCCGTTGTGTGGTATTTGATCTAAACCCCGGTACAGGAGTAAAATGTTGATTGCATTGCCATTGATTATTTGGAAGTACAAATGCCGCTGGTTGGGTACAAGTATTACTACAGCGAAAATAAAATCCAAGATAGATCATGTGAGTTCCAGAACTAAACCGGATATAAGTTTTGGTTTGTCTATTTTTAGCCGAATAAGAAAGTCTATTTTTAATCGCTATTAATTTTTCTATTAATAGTTGGCGTAAACGTTTAAAATACTTTTTCACAATATCAGGTGAAAATTGTCTGTTGATAGAAAATATAAATGCAAGATATGTCCCTATTAAGTAATTAAGATTGATCTTTTTACTAGTTGAGTTGAAGATCCTCTGATGATCATTAAGCATATCAATATCATTGGTGTAGACGTTGAAAGAATTTTTCTTTGTTAAACAAAGATCAGCATTTGGGTGTAACTCCATAAGGAAGTATCTACTTTTTTTGGTGTTATACAAGGTACCACTACCTCGTGTATCGCTAACTATATATGGATTGAGCTTGTGAGTTTGAAACGAATAAGCAAAAATATTACGTATTTTGTGTAAAGATTTCTTGTTGTAACCATCCTTATCAAGAACGGTCACGTGCGATTTAGAAACAGAAGCGTCAGAGGGGTTTATTTTCCCAAAGGAAGGTAAAATATTCAAAGGTGTCATAATAATAAAACTATTTGGTATACTATTATAAAATACTCTCTAAAAGCAACAGGGTATATTAAGGAGAACTTTCCGTCGAGGCCACCAAGTGGTCCTCTCTCCTTGTTTACTAACAATAAAGGTTAAAAAATAAAATAAAAATTTGTTTTACTGCGGAATTTTATAAAATCTGACGGAAAGGGGAGAGAGTTTTTTTTTCTGGCATATTATTCTATATTAATGTTGCAGATTAACGCTACCAAATATGGAATGCACGTGATCTGGGTTGATCTTCCGCAGACTGATCTGAGGCACAACATTAATATTTAACCATCTAATGTTGTTGGATAATTTATACATAAGGTATGGCGAAAATATCTGTTTATAAAACACTATAAGGATCGTTGCATTAATTACCGTAAATATTGTCAAAACGCAAGATAATATGAACAATCTCAAAAAAGTAGTGCTTCGATCTGGATGAAATGAAAACCATTATCCGGATTATACAGTACAAAAGGATTATATCCGGATTGGGTTTACACATAAAAATTTTTTGACTGCGGACTAAATGATGATAGTCTATAATAAATTCGTATAGCATTTCAAAATGTTTATTAATAGAAAACTTCCCAAAAATAATCATTGAAATCTGCAAAAAATACTAAAAATAATTTAAGAATAAATATTAGCTATGAAATAACAGCAATTTATTGACATTACTTTTTTTAAAAACAATTTTATAGTTCCAACTTAACTGTTTTTAACCTAACTGTTTATTTAACGTATCTCACTCGTTCTTAAAAAGTTTTTAAAGTAAATGTATGATAGAGAGTCTCTTAGGATTAGAATTAGAATTAGTTTAAGGATAAACTAAAAAAATCTTTTACGTAAAAATTTATGATATTTTTTTCCGATTCTAATTTTTATCGAAATTCATTTTTTTAAAGCTAGAGGAGGATGAGGGATCTTATTGCCTCATTGGATAAAAAGCATTTACAATAAATACAGTTTAAGTCGATTTGACTAATTTATTTTAAAAATCAAAATCGGCCAGTTAGTTTGATAATTTCTAATTATTCATTGATCTGAATTATTAAATTTCAACATTTTTTTTTAAAAAAAAAATTACCAATAAATATTTTAAAAAATCATATTTGGACATACCTAGATTTTTCTAAAAAATCTGGACATTAAACAAAAAATTAAGTTGAATCTCAATGTATTATTTTTACAGTTTTTACTTATTAAAAATTCAAAGAAGTGTGGCGAAACACGTTAAAAATATATTAGAATATAAATTTGTTTAAAATTATAATTTATAGTAACAAATCAACAAATCAAAAAATAGTTTTGGTTCATGTATTGTATTAAGGCGTTTTATTTGAGAAAAAATCCATCCGGGTTTCGGTTCAAGCCGGATATTTTTCATTCGGTTTATGAACCGGATGAAAGCGGATCAATCCGGATAAATCCGAGTATCATTACGTGGAAGTAAAGTAACAAAGAAATCTGGAAGTTATGATTATGATATGATAACAAACGTCCACATCAAAGAATGGTAATTTACGAAACACAAATGGGCGTAACGATCAATATGTAATTAATAAATTTTTGCGATCACCTTTACATCATCACGTGCCGGTGGACATCCTATCAGATATCACCTTTGCGTAGAATTACTGTATATAGCATTCGTTACACTTCGGAATTAAAAATTCTTATAGCCTATATGATTGCAAATATATTATTAATATTTAGCCATTGGCAAAAAATGTCAGTCCATCAAAATCACCATATTCTGACATAATTATTAATGGTTACGGATTTTAAAAAAAGAATGTGAAAAAAATACCCTTCCGAATATATTTTATCTAAATATATTAATAAACTAGCACTTCTCAATAAATAAGACAAAGCGAAATTGAAATTAGTTGAATACAATTTTGTGTTAACCAAAAATTTATTGTCTTTTTAAAGTAATAATTAACTTCGATTACCGTATTTAATATTTGTCTATTTCACATTATTCCAAAAAGATAGTAAGAATATCAATTTCTTTCTTATCTAGTACGACTAGTACGACGATAAATCTACGTACGATTGTACCTGCATTTTTAGTTTTCAGCCTCTTTGAGATAATATCAAAAAAATCAACATACGTTAAATATAAAAATATTCTTACACAACGGGCAAGAAATATTTTTTCATACATTACAATATATTAAAAGTAAAGTTCACGTTCTGATCCCATAAATGACTCATTTAAGGAAACATAAAATAAAATTGGTCAGGTAATCTTATATCAGATATGTAATGTTATTAATTATGATATTAACTAGTCTTTTTTTTTTTGACAATTAAAAATACTAGAAATATAATTTTAATCAGAGTTGTCAATTTCACCGCGTGAATTAGTCTAGTCACCAGACATACTTCGTATCATCGTATCATCGTAACATTGTATCATGCGATTTATGTGTAACGTAACTTAAACTCATTCCAGCGCGTGAAAGTTATAATAAAAATCGTTTACAATTAACATGGTTTAATCCGATTTACAAAATTCCGTCATTTTTGAGTTGATTGGTGCTTTATTATTGTAAAATTTTTTTTTTTATTAAGTTTTATGAATTTAGTTTGTTTATTTGTTTACATATTCTATACATTCTACGTAGTAAACGCAAAGCATAATTGTTATATTTAATGTTGTTTATGTATTGACGATAAGCGTGCGTTGAGCATTTCCTTGTTTAATTATTTTTATTATTATTAATCCGGTCGATCCCAGCTAATGTGATTAATTCTGACCAGCTTTAAGAATACCCAAATGACGATAATGTTGGCTGACATTATAATCGATTTAACAACTACTACTTTGATCGTCTCAAATTAAAAAAAAAAATTTCTACAAAATATATCGAAATCGAAAAAATTTTTATTATCTTCACTTTTTGAAAAAAAAAAATAAAATAAAAAATTTCTTGCAAAAAAATTGCGTCTATAATAAAATAAACAAATATTGGGTGTACTGTAATTTATGATACATGCAGTGCATATTCATTTGTGTAATAAATTAATGCAGAAAAATTAAGTGAATGTATATAAAAGGAAAATAAGAATTATTCCTTTTATTTCTTCTTTTCTTTTTTATTATAACGCTTTATGCATACACGTGCATATATATACACTATATACATATATATTTTTGGAAGGATGTTTTTTTTGGGCGTTGTTTGAACGAAGATTGTTCATCATAAAATTCCGTTAAACTGTAAAAAAAAAAATTAGTAAAATATTTATTTATTTTTTTTTTTATAAAATTACAAGAATTACAAGGATCATATATATTAAAGAGCTTTGTTTCATATATATTAATTAATGAATTTTCATTAATGCTAATTAACATTAATTAATATATTTTTCTTTTTTAAAAAAAAAAAATGAAACCAAAATTTAATTTTAATGTTTTACTTCTAAAGAAGCATTATTATTAGGTAAGATTATACATACGTATTATAAATTTATTTATCCTGTAAAATACCGTAAATCAGACATTGAGTTACAAATAATTTTAATATCTTTATCAAAGAAATTCATTCATAACGTATGTATTCCATATTCCTTTCCACGTTCATAAATATTTACCCTTTATTTACATTTACCAACTAACCTACTAACCGAATATACGTTTAAAAAATAATTAATTGGTAGTATCCGCATAATTAAAAATTCGTGTGACACAAATAAATGGATCACTCATCATTATATAATTATAATATAAATATCGGGCTCATAAGTAATTTCAAAATACCGTCACTCTTCTACTGCAAGTGCAAGAACTGTCGTTAAAAAAAAAAATAACTATAAATAAAATCAAAAAAATATATAATGTATATTAAAAAAGCTTGTATAGAAGATAGTAATAGACCAAAAAATGAAAATGATAAAGAAAAACGTTTTTCTTTGATTGTAAAAAGGGAAGAAAAAATTAATTCTTCCATTCCTTCAAATATACAAACATATACTACCACTAAAATATTATCTACTCCAACTTCTACAATAAATCCTGGAGGTTCAAATAATTCAAATATATCAAGTATATTCTCAGGAAGTAATCCGTATCATAAATCATTTATAGCCAGTATGATAATAGCGATATTAATTGCCGTAATATTTATTGGCTTTATCATAAAGAAATTGGTCTTTTACAAAATACATATTAATCAAGGTCAATTATTAGATTCAATGGCGAGTAGTAGCATAAGTGAATATAGTAGTAATTATGATTTACGATCATCAAAATTTAACGCAACTTTGACTGAATCCAATCTTGAAAACAATAATTCTTTATTATTAATAGAAATAGAACAACAAAGTAATATTAATAATATTACTAATAGCGTTATTAGCGATGAAACTATTAGCGAAATCACAAATGTAAATTCAAATTTAACTAGCGATGTGATTGATGCATTAAATTATATTCCAAATAATTCTGTTTCGGAAATTTCTGATGATAATTCTAGTATTGATATAGATTTAGAACTACCTTCTTCAAATACTGATGTTAATTGGGAAGAATGTATGAAATAGAATTTTTAAGCATTTATTTTTATAAGTCATACAATTCTATAATTCTATGACAATTGTGTAATACGATTATTAGTAAGCTTCGTGGTCGATCACATGACTGTTGATCATTGTTATGTCTATAAATACCCCTTTTCAAAAAAAAAAAAATTACGAAAATTTTTTTTCTTTTAAATTGTAAATTGTAAATAGTTTTAGAATTTAATAAATCTTTTAAATAAAAAAACAGATTTTTTTGATTAACATTTTTAAAAACTATTTTAAACTATTGATAAATTGAATTAACACAAACAATTATTAAATGTGTAATTTATTTTGATTCACGATTTTTTTTATCGAAGAAAATGTCGACGAAAAACAAATTTACCGGTGTCCTTATATTTGGTGCCGCTTTTACGATTCGGTTAATTCTTTTTCAATCTTCAAGTATAACAGAAACTTTAGGAAGTCGAGTAGAAATTGTAACCCCCGTAACGAGTTTTACTCGACGTATGTATTTTTCGTATTTATTTATTTATTTATTTGAAATTAATTAATTAATTATTTATTTATTTTATTAATAGTTACTGAAGGACTTTATTTATTTGAAAATGGGGTTCCGCCATATGATGGTGGTGCCTTTCATCAAGTATGTCATCGTTGTTTTGTTAATTTTTATAAGAAAGATTTACAAAATTTAAAATTAACTTAATTTTTATTTAAGGCTCCATTATTACTTGCATTTTTCCAATTACTTGGTTATTTACCAGTTATTTTTACAAAATTAACGTTTGTATTGATGGATCTCATTTTAGCTTATTGTTTGATGAATATCGCTGGAATAAAACAACAACTTTATTATAATTTTCCTAAACTTGAGATTGAATTAAAAGATAATGTACCGAAAGAAATTGATCCATGGGTTGTTACTGGATTGTATCCTGAAAAAATATTATATATATTTATGATTTATTTAAAAATGATATTATTATCCTTTCATTTAAAAAAAATTATTTTCTAGTTATTTATTTAATCCATTGACAATCGCATCATGCCTTTCAAAATCTACGATTATATTTACTAATTTATCGATAATTCTTGGAATTTATTATTCGCTCAAACGTTTGTAAATAATTAATATATTATATATCATTCGTTCAAACCCTATTTTAACGAATTTTATTTGATTTTATAGATAATAAGAGTTATGGAATGTTTTGGATCGCAATGGCAACATATTTGAGCTTTTATCCATTTATGTTGTTTTTACCTTTAATACTAATTTTCACAAATAACGTTGAATCAAGTGGGAAAATTATTAAAGTATGAATTGTTGTAATATCAACAATGAAATATTTATTTTACTTTATTTTTATTTACTCATTATTTATTTTTATTTTACAGAGCGAAATTATTGGATGTGTTGGATTATTTGTTGTATGGTTAAGTGGATTATTAATATTTTCATATTTTCTAGTTGGTTCTTGGGACTTTTTAGGTGCTACGTATGGCGTCATGTAAGAACTTTTTTTGATAATTTCTTCCGTTATTAATTGAATATTTACTAACTCGTGTCAAAAAAAAATTTTTTTATTTTTTTGAAGACTCTTATTGCCAGATTTAACGCCAAATATTGGATTATTTTGGTATTTTTTTATCGAAATGTTTGATCAATTTAGAAGTTTCTTTTTGGTGGTTTTTCAATTACACGCGTTCGTATTTATGGTACCAGTTTCAACAAAATTTAGGTAAGTTATAATTATTATATTAAATATTTTTTATTATAATTATACTAAATCATTTTTTTTTAGAAAACATCCGTTATTTTCAATTTTTATATTGAGCGGGATAATGGCAATATTTAAATCATATCCATCAATTGGAGATGCTTCTCTTTATTTGGCATTTCTTCCAATTTATTCGGAAATAATAAAATGTAATTATTGATTTATTTCTTGTTTTATTCATATGATGAATAGTAGAATTTTAATTCTACAGTCACTTTAAATTAATACTTAACATCCAATGTTTCTCCCTTTTCTTTTTTTTTTTAGATATGCGATATAATTTTTTAACAACTAATATATTTTGTTACTGTTCAATATTATCACCAATATTTTATCATTTATGGATATACGCAGGTAGCGGGAACGCTAATTTTTTTTACGCTATCACTTTAGTTTATACTATTGGTAATATCATTTTATTAGTTGATGCTACCTTTGCTATGTTTAGAAGGGAATTTGATATTTGGAATCCTGATCTTAAAAATTATGAAATTATTCAAAAATAAAAATAGTAATAAAAAAAAAAGAAAGTAAAAAAATTTAACGTAAATGAATCATAGATAGATTATTGTAAAAAAAAAATAACGCAAAAAACGTGAATCACGTATTTGAATTTTATAGATTATTGTAAAAAAAAAAATGTAATTTTATATTTAATAAAATGATTTTGACTTTGTTCATTATAATTTTTTTTTTTAAAAAACAACGGAATTTGTAGTAATATCACGTAAATAAATTAAAAGCATCACAGTAACTTGTGTATAACAATATAACATAAATACAGTATATAGATGCTGTTGAAATTCTTGAATTACGGCAGTAATTACGGTGTCGGAGTTACGGTATATGCCGAAATTATTCAAAATGCCATGACCGTAAAAAAAATTACAGCATTGCAGCATTACGGAATAAGCTTAATCAAATTTCGCAGATGTGCGTACCGTACCCGTGACGACACCTATAGCATTAAATACAGTACCGTATAACGGGGCCGCAGTACCCCGCGTATGATGTAGATTTATTAGTAGATATGTATAAAACTTATTTAATAATTGGGTATTTATCATGCGTAATACCTAGGTATTTATTAAATTATTTTAAATAATAAAATCGGTAGAAAATGGGAGTTGTATATAGAGTACTGTACGGGGGGGTACTGTGGCCCGCAAAATACGGTATATTGAATTTTTTGATGATCGTACTCGTTAGTATTTTCTGTATTGTTCAGGGCAAAAGGGTAATAATTACTGTATCACCTCGATAACGAAAATATGGAATTATAAATATTGAAATACGTTCCTAATAGAAATAAAAAAAAAGATACAATCACGTGACTTTGGGCCTAACATCACTCCGGGTTGAATATGCATATATCACGTGAATGCTACTTTTTTCATTGCGAAAATAATTGATAATATCGAGCAATAACATGATGCATTGATGCAATATCATACAATACTTTCTCAAAATTTTGTTTAATAACAAAATATAGTTAAAAATCAATTTTTTTCCATTTAGGGCTTAATGATAATATATATATTTTTTCATTGTAAACAAATAAAAACGGAAAAAAATATATAAATACTAAAAAAGTCATTTCCATTTGGTTTTTTCACATTATAGATGGTTAAAATGTAGATGAAAAATCTATTAATTTGGAAAAATTAGGTGAAAAAGAAGAAGAGTTCTAGGTTAAAAGATCTCCATGAGCTATCTTAGTAGGGACAATTAAATACGCTCCTTTTTTAATTGACCAAGGTACGGAAGAAATGAAAATATTTGACTAATTTCAAATAATTATAGAACAATTCCATATTTTACATCTTAAAGCAATAACACTAAGAACTTTTGAGATGAAATAACTCCATCATAGATGACTCCTAGATGGCTTTATTTAAATAATTAACTATCCTGTTCTTCACGTTGTTCTGAATTCCTTTATTAATAGTCCCATTAATAATATTATTAATAACTATATTCATGGTAGGAATTTGATTAACTTTAGTATTAAAAAATTGGTTTATGGTTGAGCTATATATTTATAAATGTCATAAAAAAGTTCATATTTTGATAATTATTTTCAGTAAAATATAAATAAAAATTAAAAAAATTCTCCCTTTTTATGAAATACTAAGTGTATTTTATTTTTCCTTAAAAACAAAAAGTTTTTTTTATTCAACTGATTCTCCTATATCATAAAATTCTATTATTAACATATGTATTAATAAATAGATCAAACATGATATATTAAATAGTTATACAAAAACTCATAGTATGATGGTGAAAAAATGTGCTAATTAATTTATATCCAGCATTAACCCATATAAGATTATTATGTGTCATTATTTTTGAATTCAAGAAAGATTTTTACTTAATTTAAAATTTTGAAGCCAATAAAATTTTAATTACTTAATGACTTTAATGTTATCGGCTCTTGAAAATGGAAAAATGGAGAAAAATTTTCTTAACAAAAATCATAATTTTGCTTGATTTTAAATATCTGACACAGTATAGTTTTTAACGAAAAATTAGAAATGTAAATAAGATTAAATTTTAAAGCGGTATAAGTCCAATAATCCATTAGTCCACTAGTCCATCACTGTAATATCAGTCCGATTACAGGACACTGCGTTACGATGGAAAAAGTTCAAAATGGAGTGACTCAAATCGGTTTTGGAGCAGAACGTTGGAACCATTTTCGAGCCCTCAAGTGGAACGAACGATTCCATGAGAGTAGACTACGGAAATCGACTCTGAAAGTCAAGTTGATTTTTTTTATTCCCTATCACTCGTATATATATTTCTTGCTTCTTATGCTAATTTGCTTCTCTTTCAATTGCTCATTTGGCGAGCTTTTATCAAAGTTTTTCAACATAAATTCTCGTCCATTTTACTTTTTCTAACTCCCCGATACTAATCTTGAGCTCTGTTTAATGTTATGTAGCAAATGTTATGTAACACGCAAAAAATAAATACAAAACAAGAGACTTTTGCCCATGATACATAACGTCTATGCCAATGTAGCCTTTCGGCTGCTGATTATTCTTTAATATATAATTTTGTCCTTACCCTCTTACAATATCTGGAGAACCAAGACTTCTACCATATTCTTCAACAAACCAACGATTACCTCCATAACTTCGATGAAGTTATACATCATCTTTCATTATTTCCTTGGTAAACACTATGTAATAGTCGGCTTTCGAGCAATAAATCCCTTTCAGTGCATACATGAGGAAGTATTAGTCTGAGGCTGAAATAGAGAAAGTACGAGCTAGTAACGCCTACATCCCTCATTTGCTAATAAAAAGAATATTTTACCTATGGTAGGTAGTCGAACCCATCATGGCCACAGATGCCTTCCTTTTCCTCATGATCGTATGGTAAGAGCTCTTGAACTGCAGCACGCTCTACATTAAACCCGCCGCTGAATCCTTTTGTTTATTCTTGGTCATGGTATCAACCCACAACTTCGAACTGAAGATCTATGGTAATTCCTTTCACGGTGATTCTTATTGGGCCCTCAACTTTTTCTCTTTACTTTCCTTAGCAAAATCCACAAGCTTTAAAGCAGGTCCATCCTTAATACATAATTTCTGAGCTTCTGCTCGGGCATCTTGAGGAAAGCATGACTGTCAATCTTTTTTGCGAATAATACTTAAGTCGTTATCGTCAATGTTCAAGTCTTATTCCTTACAAAAAAGTCATTTCCAGCAGTAGTAGAAGTAGAGGCAGGTGTATTTATTTTAGGCATAGTGCTTTTATAGGTAGTTTAGCTCGGATAAAAAATTGTGTTGCGCTTGGGAATGAAATTTTATGTCGTACAGATAAGTGGATTTTGCATCATTGAACAAGATATCTTTTAAATGTTCAAATACTATAATTCATCTCTAAAAAATATTATATTGAGATTACCTTTCAATGTATTGATAGGTTTTTCTGCGGATTGTTGGGATAAGATAATAGCATCAGCCAGTATCTAAAAAGGTAGACGTGGTAAATTAGATATTAATCAAAAAATCAAGACTTATTGTGCTCCGATATGATATCGATTTAAGATTTCAAAGTACTTTGATTAATGAAATATATTACACTATATTACACTCGAGAATATGATGGAGAATATTGTGATGATCCTGATATGAAGCAATAATATTTAAATAGAATTTATCACAAAAGGAAAAACCTACACGATTATTTGACCTTTTTATATATATTTCGGGTTCTACTTGCTCCCGAAAAGAGATGCTTAGAGTTAAATGAGTTTGCGAAAACTTTATTACGAAGTCGGAATTATGATAATTTTGGTCAGTATCCAAAAAAGGTAATAGCTTTCCACAAGGAATTATCTGTAAAGGAAAGATTTTCATGATTTTTTAGCTGGTTATAATTCTGTCAAGAAAATTATTTCCTTTTCTAGGTACTGGCCCAGGTCCCTGAAATATAAATAAAAGGAAAGATATACGTGAACTCATTCTAACAATCACTTTCAGCGATTGACGTAATGATGCATGTTGCAGCTTAAAATTGATGCACGGATCTCATGTGTAACGTCACTCATGCGACATATAAATACACAAGTTTTAAACTCCAAAAGCATTTTAGAAAATGGCAAGCAGTTCCAATAAAAAAAATATTGATACAGACAAATTTATTCAATGGGTCGAGGGTGGCGTTGCTGAAGATTATATCAATTGTCATGTTTATAGCGAATTTAAAGATATTAGATTTATAGGTCATGGAGCATTTGGTAAAGTATATAAAGCTACTTGGAAAAATTCAAATACTATTGTCGCATTAAAATCTTTTGAGAGAAATAATCTTATTATAAAAGAAATTGTCAATGAGGTACTGTCGTAATGTTTGTTAGCAGTTACTAGCTAGTAATACTGATTTATCAAATTTCTATGTATAGATAAAATTATTGCATAAAGTTAATCTTCATGTAAATATTATTCGGTTTTTTGGTATCGCTAAAAGAGAAAGTAAGTACTAATTATACAAATTTAATTGAAAGATCAAATATAATGATTTAAATTAATTTATCCATTTTTTATTTAGACAATGAAGATAATATAGATCCAACTTCAAATTATTTGCTTATCCTTGAGTATGCAGATAGTGGTACATTAGGAAATTATTTGAAAGATAATTTCAGTAAATTAGATTGGAACGTAAAATTGCAATTTGCAATTCAAATTGCTGATGCAGTCTCATGTATACATCAAAACAATATCGTTCATTGTGACTTAGTAAGTATTCTATGAACTTCTGATTTTTATTTTTAAATATAAATATACTAATTTAATGTTGCTTTATTAATAAATAGCATTCAGATAATATATTAATTCATCAGAATATAGTAAAATTAGCAGACTTTGGACTTTCACGTAAATTAGCTGAAGTATCAACTCAAAATCATATATATGGAAAAATAGCTTATATTGATCCACAACATTTTCAAGAACAAATAGATAAAAATAATAAAGTTGGTTATCACTATAAACCAAATGAGAAATCAGACGTGTATAGTGTTGGTGTACTTCTATGGGAGATATCATCTGGGGAAAAACCATTTAAATCATATAATTGTTTTTATCACCAACCAAAATTAATGTTGGAAATTTCAGAGGGAAAAAGAGAGACACCCATTCCTAATACGCCAAATGATTACATTAACATTTATACAAGTATATTATAAAATATTTGTTTTGATTTACTAATATTAATTTACTAATATTTATTCTAACTTATTTTCACAATTTATTTTCTTTTTTAGAATGTTGGAAAAATAACCCAAGTGATCGACCAGATATGCAACAAGTATTGTCAAATCTAAAATTAGTTAATTTGAATATAATTGACACAAACACTTTATTAATCAATGAAAACGATACTATAATTGCTATTGAAAACAATAAGTCACTCGGTAATGATAATATTACTAATAATCAATTAAATTTTAATAATGAAGCTAATGAGCAGATTAATAATATTGATTTAAATAATGAAAATATCATTAATGAGTTATTGTCACTATATGAAAATGCTATTCAAAGAGGAATTAGTAAAGAAGATTTTATTCAACTAATTAAGCAACACATAATAATGAAAAATAAAAGCAAAAGAGAAATATTTAACTATTTATTAGATAACATGAATAAGCTACAAAATATTTTTCTATTAGCAATTTTTTATCATTATGGAATCATAACTAGTGCAAATGAAATTAAAGCATTTGAATTATATAAAGAAGCTACTGAAAAAGGTCATAATAATTCTATGAATTATCTTGGAAATTGTTATAAACATGGGATAGGAACTGAAAAAAATGAAATTAAAGCATTCGAATTATACAATGAAGCAGTTGAAAAGGGTCAAGTTAATGCAATAAGTAACTTAGGATATTGCTATCAATATGGAATAGGAATTGAAAAAAATGAAATTAAAGCATTTAAATTATATAATGAAGCAGCTGAAAAAGAATATATTGATTCAATTAATAATCTTGGATATTGCTATCAACATGGAATAGGGACTAAAAAAAATGAGGTTAAAGCATTTGAGTTATATAATGAAGCAGCTGAAAAAGAATATATTGATTCAATTAATAATCTTGGATATTGTAATCAATATGGAATAGGAACTGAAAAAAATGAAATTAAAGCATTTGAGTTATATAATGAAGCAGTTAAAAAAGGGCATGTTATTTCAATATATCAACTTGGAAAATGTTATCAACATGGGATAGGAACTGAAAAAAATGAAATTAAAGCATTTAAATTATATAATGAAGCAGCTGAAAAAGAATATATTGACTCAATTAATAACCTTGGATATTGTTATCAACATGGAATAGGAACTGAAAGAAATGAGGTTAAAGCATTTGAGTTATATAATAAAGCAGCTGAAAAAGAATATATTGATTCAATTCATAATCTTGGATATTGTTATCAACATGGAATAGGAACAGAAAAAAATGAAATTAAAGCATTTGGATTATATAAAAAAGCTGTTGAGAATGATTATATTGATGCAATATATAATCTTGCAGAATGTTATTATTATGGAATAGGAACTGAAAAAAATGAAAATGAAGCATTTGAATTATATAAAAAATCAGCTGAAAAAGGAGATATTGGTGCAATATATAGACTTGTGGAATGTTATTGTTATGGAATAGGAACTGAGAAAAGTGATATTAAAGCATTTGAATTATATAAAAAGTTAGCTGAAAAAGGAGATATTGATGCAATATATAATCTTGCAGAATATTATTATTATGGAATAGGAACTGAAACAAATGAAATTAAGGCATTTGAATTATATAAGAATGCAGTTGAAAATAATCATATTGATTCAATGAAAGATCTTGGATATTGTTATCAACATGGAATAGGAACCAATAAAAATGATATTAAAGCATTTGAATTATATAAAAAAGCTGTTGAGAATAATCATGTTGGTTCAATGAATGATCTTGGATATTGTTATCAACATGGAATAGGAACTAAAAAAAACGAAATTAAAGCATTCGAATTATATAAAAAAGCTGTTGAGAATAATCATATTGATTCAATGAATGATCTTGGATATTGTTATCAATATGGAATAGGAACTGAAAAAAACGAAATTAAAGCATTTGAATTATATAAAAAAGCTGTTAAAAATAATCATATTAATTCAATGAATGATCTTGGATTTTGTTATCAACATGGAATAGGAACTGAAAAAAATGAAATTAAAGCATTTGTATTATATAAAAAAGCTGTTGAAAATAATCATATTGATTCAATTAATAATCTTGGATATTGTTATCAACATGGAATAGGAACTGAAAAAAATGAAATTAAAGCATTTGGATTATATAAAGAAGCAGTTGAGAATGATTATATTGATGCAATATATAGACTTGCAGAATGTTATTGTTATGGAATAGGAACTGAAAAAAATGAAAATGAAGCATTTGGATTATATAAAAAGTTAGCTGAAAAAGGAGATATTGATGCAATATATAATCTTGCAGAATATTATTATTATGGAATAGGAACTGAAACAAATGAAATTAAGGCATTTGAATTATATAAGAATGCAGTTGAAAATAATCATATTGATTCAATGAAAGATCTTGGATATTGTTATCAACATGGAATAGGAACCAATAAAAATGATATTAAAGCATTTGAATTATATAAAAAATCAGCTGAAAAGGGAGATATTGATGCAATATATAGACTTGTAGAATGTTATTGCTATGGAATAGGAACTGAAAAATGTGATATTAAAGCATTTGAATTATATAAAAAGTTAGCTGAAAAAGGAGATATTGATGCAATATATAATCTTGCAGAATATTATTATTATGGAATAGGAACTGAAAAAAATGAAATTAAAGCATTTGAATTATATAAGAATGCAGTTGAAAATAATTATATTGATTCAATGAAAGATCTTGGACACTGTTATCAACATGGAATAGGAACTGAAAAAAATGAGATTAAAGCATTTGAATTATATAAAAAAGCTGTTGAGAATAATCATATCGATTCAATGAATGATCTTGGATATTGTTATCAACATGGAATAGGAACTGAAAAAAATGAAATTAAAGCATTTGAATTATATAAAGAAGCTTCTAATAAAGGTTATATTACTTCAATGAATGATCTTGGATATTGTTATCAACATGGAATAGGAACTGAAAAGAATGAAATTAAAGCATTTGAATTATATAAAAAAGCTGCTGAGAAAGATCATATTATTTCAATGAGTAATCTTGGATATTGTTATCAACATGGAATAGGAACTATAAAGAATGAAATTATAGCATTTAAATTATTTAAAAAAGCAGCTGCAAAAGGTCATATTGATTCCATATATCAACTTGGGGAATGTTATTATTATGGTGTAGGAACTGAAAAAAGTAAAATTAAAGCATTTGAATTATATCAAGAAGTTGCTGAAAAAGGTCATATTGATTCAATTAATGATCTTGGATATTGTTATCAACATGGAATAGGAACTGAAATAAACAAAATTAAAGCATTTAAATTATATAAATTAGCTGCTAGTAAAGGCCATATTGACTCAATGAATAATCTTGGAGAATGCCATCAATATGGAATAGGAACTGAAAAAAATGAAATCAAAGCATTTGAATTATATAATGAATCTGCTGATAAAGGTCACATTTACTCAATATATAATCTTGGATATTGTTATGAAAATGGAATAGGAACTGCAAAGGATGAGGTTAAAGCATTTGAATTATATGGGGAATATGAAAGTAAATTATTATTACCTATAAAACATTAATAATACAGTCAGCCCTCTATAATTGCACACTATGTTGACTTTTAATTGAATTTTTTGAATTATATTGTCAATTTTTTCACTTCACATGTCCAGTTTGTAAAATTGATTTTCAAATCAATTTTTAATTGTATTTTTTGAATAAACTTGTCAATTTCTTTATTTCCACTAGTCCAGTTTACAAAATTATTTTTTAAATCATTTGTTAAACATGTTTTACACCATTTATCTCCTATATTAGTATATTGATCGCCACATTTTTCACAAAAATATCCGCTTGGGAAAACCATAATATAATCTTTTGTATATAAATTTCGAGATATCCCATATATATTAATGTCACGTGAATAACAGTAATTTGTATATGCCCTAACCTATAAAATTTTATAATTTTTAAATATTATTATATAAAAAGTGATCAAATTTATAAAAAAATTAAAAAAATTTCATACCACATTTACAAATCCATTAGTAATACTTTGTGAGTTATATAAACATTTTAAAGTAATTATTTCATTTCGATCTCTATTATATAATGAACCATTCTTCCATATTGCTGAATATACTTTATCAAAATCTCTTTGTCCTATTTCTTTAATATAATTAAATTGATTGTATGGTATCCAATTTATATATTCATAAGAATCCATTATTAATTGAATTTCTTTAATTCTATATTCGCTGATCCGGTTTGTAAAATTGTTTCCTAAATCTGGTACGCAAAATTCTTTTGTAATAATAGAAATAATAGATTGATCATCCCATTTTTCATAATAATGTTCATTAAAGAAAACCATAAAATAATCCTTTGTATTTGGATTTTGAGAAATTCCATACAAAATATTATTAACATTACTATAACGACATTTAATTGAATATTCTTTAACCTATTAAAACGCAAAAATTAAAAGATTGATATTGAAAAATATAATATATATATGTACTATATATGTATATAAAATTCATTAAAAATTAAAAATTTCATACCTTATTTATAAATTCATTTGTAATATTTAAACATTTTAAGGTAACTGATTTATTTTGAATTTTACAATATTTGTAATCATAAGCATTCTTCCATATTGCTGAAAATACTTTATTTGGATAATCTCTTTCTCTCGTTTCTTTTATATTATCAAACTGATCGTATGGTATCCATACAAATATATCATAAGGAGTATCATGCTCAATTTTTTTTATTTCCATTGGTGTCAATAAATTTTGAAGTATAATTTTTTTTTTTCAGTGAAAAGATCGAAAAGATCGCGACTTTATTCTGATTTGATCCCGTGTTTTTTTTTCGAATGTAATACTAGTGTAACGTATTCAACGTATTCATCACGGAAATATGATTGAAATTTTCAGGTTGATTTTGATATACTATATTAAGTAAATTTCATTTCAGATCTACATTTAAAAGTTATGTACAACAATTATTTTTACTGTTACAGTACGATCAGACAATCAGTACATGTGCTAACTAAAAGAATAAAGAAAAAGAAAAAAGAAATTTAACGCCAAGATAAATTGTGTAACTTCATTTGTCCAAATTACTTTCATTAATTAACTGAAAATCAATTTTAAAAATGTAATTATAAATTTCTTTTTAAGAATACGAATCGAGTTTAATAATGTGCACAGACGAATCAAAAAAATTTAGATGCATATTACAATTATAATTATTACATGTATTTTTTTTTTTTTTTTTAGTAAGGATTATATTAAACTTATTATTATTTATCTCTTTCTTTTATCTTATTTAGAGAACAAAAATTTTTTATTATTCACACAAAATTGGGTAGAATTTATTATTATTATAAATTTAAGAGCGGGTAAAGCTTTTTTGAATAAAGGATTATAATACTATCATTAGATTTCATTGTTCATTAATCATCATGCGATTTTGAGGCCTATTCCCAATGTGAATTATATAAATGTCCTATTAAGGAAGTAATTTTACAATTATGGCCCTTTCAATAATATCTCTATGTACCACAAAAATACGTGATTTTTTTTTTATTGGAACCGCAGCTCATAGCGCAATTAAGAAATACTAAATAACCTCTCGGATCAAAATTTTTCACTCAAAGAGGAGTGAAACAAAATGGGTGGCTTTATTGTGTAAAGTTATGAGTAAGCAATTTTTAAAATTATAAATGTTCCTATAACTTGATTGCCATGCTTATTATTAAAAGGATACCGATAACAAAATAAATGTGTAGCGAAAAAGTCATGAAAAAATTGATGATACACTTACTATATTAATTCAAATAATAAAATCAAAGCCGTATCAGTTAAGAAAAAACGTCAATTAAATATAATTTATCGAATCGAACTCCAACGTTAATATACATTCATTGACGAAATATTATTTAATAATTTTAGATCTTTAGAAAATTTTACGATTATGAACGTCATTATTTCCGTAAAAAGAAAAAATTTTTTTTTCTATTTATGATATTATAACGAAAAAAAGTATATGAAAAATTCCTAATATCTAATTTCATAAAACGATATCGTGTAATCTTTAATTGCAACAATTTCATAGATCAGTTTTTGATTTGATGCTACAGAATTTGGAAAATTCGTTACGATATTATTTATTAAAAAAAAGTTACAGTACATATAACAATAATCATCTCAACGTTGATTTGCGCTTCAAAAATTTTGCGCATCGAGAATCTGGTCTTTTGTTGATATAATTAGCCAAAATTTTTATATACGCAGTAGAATATATTTATTTTAACTGATATTTAAATTTTTTTTATTAACGTTAATGTATAATTAATTAATAATATATAACAATACTTTTGGTGATAGGTAAAGTCTATATAATATATATAAAAATTTTTTTTTTTATCTATAGTAACTCTATTTTTACGGATTTAGTTATTAGTTTAATTTCACTATTTTTAATCATACAAGAACTTTCCAATATATTTAATAGATCTTTCATATGCACCATCTCTACTTGTTGCTTTTCCTACAGCATAATCATGAAAATTAGTATCTTCTATAACCAATTCTGCTTTTACATTATTTTGGATCAATTTTCCAATAAAATTTTTAATATCATCCAACAATATTTCGTAACCTCCTGCACAAGCCCATACTTTTGGTAAACCTGAAAGTTGATGTTCAAATACGGGAGAAACCATTGAACAAGATGGAAGAAGATTTGAGTCGCCTATATATGCATCCATACAACGGTGTAACCAAGTAGGATCTAGACTATCATATGAAGCATTATCAATGACTGATTTGGTATTCAACATTCCCTAAAAAAATTAAAATTATAATTTAAAATATGAATTAAAATATAATGAAAACTAAATAATTTTAACGATTATACTTACAGAAAGAAAAGGTGATAATAAAACAATAGCTGCAGGTGGATCGATCGAATATAAATATGGGTTATTAACAAGGTAAATTGCACTAACTATAGCCAAATTTCCACCCGCACTATCACCAGCTAAATTTAATGTAAAAAAAAAAAAATTAAAATTTGTAATGATTTTTTTTTAAAAAAAATAATTTATTAAGATACGTTACCAAAAACAATTTTAGATGGATCAATATTCTTTTCCGTGACAAGCCATTGATAACACGCTAATATATTATCTCTTGCAGCCGGGAATGAATACTTTGGTGATAATCCTATCAAGTAAATTATGAATATTAAGTAAACTTATATTATAATTATTAATTTAATAAATCTTAAATTTAGCTTACTGTATTCTAAAGACAATATCTGTGTGTTAACGCCATGATTTAATTTCCATGTTTTAATCCAATCGATGAACATTTCCAAGGGTAATAAAGCATCACCAAAAACAAAAGCTCCTCCTATTTTATTATAAAAGACGAAAGAATTAATGATAAACGTGACGCAGTGAATCAACACTACAGTATAAAGTAAATTTACCATGAGCGTATAAAATAATCATATCAGCATCTTTTCCAATTTCTGAATGTTCAACATTTTCTGCAATTAAATAGCCTTCCCATTCATCTTTTTCGTTACTCGCATCCAATTTTTTTACCCAACGCCTTCCTTTAACTCTACGGACGATCTTACTTAACATTCTAAGTATTATTTTTAACAGAAACGTTGGTAAATATAATTCCAAAATTCTTGATGTAGTGGCCATTATACGTTGAGATAAGGTTGGTTGTATACGTTTATTATTATTAAAGAAGAAGGACTTGAAATGAGCAAAAATTTCTATTGGAATCTTGAATGCTACATTAAAAAGTTTTTAAAAAAAAAAAATTTAGTTTGGAATGTAACATCTTAAAAAAAAGAAACAAAATTATTTAATTTCTTCAATATTTACACAAGATCAAGGTACAACAAAACAAAGATATGATAGAATTCATCGTATTTTATTATTCCAGGAATCAATAATTTTAACTTAATCATTTTTGCGTTTAGTGTTTATATATAAAATTATTTATATTAATCAATAAAAAAAATAAATAAATAAATAAAAAAAAATTAAGAATTATAAATAATTTGGGTAACTGGAAAAAGAAATGTCTCATGGTTATCTCCCTAAAAATCGCGTGCTTTCTTAAACGAGGTGTTACCTTTGAATAACGAAAAGAAAGTTCGGTGATCAAGTTTCACGAAATTGGACGAACCAATTTTTGTTGATCAACGGGGAGAGATAAACAAATATGCAGTTTAAACGGAGTTTGGCGTTAGTTGATATTCTGTGTTACACATTTATTCATTGACATCAATAACACGTTATTGAAAATGTCAGAGCCGTGCATTTTACTCAGCCCGCCATTTTTCCCATTTTGATTAATTGGTTTACTGCGCCCCAATTAATTGAAACCTGTTTCATTTAGTTATATTCATGTGATAAAATGATTCGGGTAAAATTTTAAATTAACTTAAATGGCACATTTTTCATACACAAACCGGTCCTTAGTTTTGTTTTTTCCTTTGACGTAATAATTATCCATAAAAGTACAAGGGTTAAAATTCACATTGTCATCATAATTGTACATCAATATGTAAAAATATATTATTATGAAAAAAAAAGATCTTTATTTTGTTGTTTTTGTAAAATATATTCCATAAAAATACAATTATTTTCCGGAGACTAGAATAATCAATTCGATTTCATAATATAATTAATATAATTTAGCATGTGAAATAATGAACACGATTAAATTTAAAATATATCAACTAATTATAGATTTTTTTTATTGCATGTGAAAGGAGTTTCGATTTTGGAGATGAATTCTTTAATGTTTAATAAAACAAACTTTTTGTGATTCAAAGAAAATTTTGCGTTTTATACAATAATTAAAACATAAATATTCATTATAAATCTATTATGAAAAATAGAATGATTTTTATAATTTATAATTGTTATTAATTTAAACAATGGAAAATTTACAACAAAGTAATTATAATTGTTCAAATATGAATGAATTAAGTACGTCTTAAATAGTTAAATTTACTAATTTGAGAATTTCCATAAAAATCACAATGAAGTTGCTACAATGTAAAATATTACATAATCATACTAGTGATGTACCGTATATAATATTTCAAGTCGAATTATTATATTCATTAATATACTTCCTGCATGAAAATCACGATGAACCATTTTTTTTCATGTATTTTTAACTAATAATGTTTGTTAAGACTCCTATACTAACTATATTTAATCAAATTTTATCCAGTAGTAAAATATGCTTTGACGCATAAATATATGGACTGTAAATGAGTATATAGTATTTAATTATGGTACGATATTATTTTATGGTACGATATTATTTGAAAGGTAAGTTATATGTACGATCAATTATGTATAGAAAATCATACCGATATAAGCGAATAATTAATGGCGATCATTTATTTTACGTTTTCGGGTACGCTTGAGACTCCTTTTTGATCACATTTTCAATTTGTACCTGTGAATCACAATAATTTATCATCAAATTTTTTTTATATATAATGAGTTTGTTGATCGAAAAATTTTTTTCTTTCTCTTTATTAATTTTTTCTTCACTATTATTATTATTATAACAATAAAATATAAATATATAATTATGTCTACGTAGAAGAATTTGATGAACCGTTAGAATATGATCCTTTTGTAAGTAAAAAAGTAAAAAAAAAATGGGAAATAAATTTATTTACTAAAAATTTATTGAAATTAATTTTGAGCGTTATTGTATAATAAATGTAAGATTACCGTACCTACAACATTGATACAAACATTGTTGTGCGTACGGTATGATCATTAGTACCTGCATAAATCTGAACGTACCGTAACCAAATGAGTAGATCGTACCATAACCATTTAGGTAATACCTACTGTAAATTGCAGAAGAAATATACAGTACGTCATTTAAAATATAGGAAATATTCAGCATTTTTTTAATCTCCAATCATGAAATAAAAATTAATAAAATATAGACAAATCTCTTTTTCATGAAAGAATATTATTTAATTTGATAGAAATATTTGATTTTTAATACGCATATTTAATTGTTATAAGAGAATTTCAAGAAAGGGAACGTTAAAAATGTTTAAAACATTTATAATGAATTACATTTATTTATTGTCATAATTCCCGGTGTTTCATAATGTTTATTATCTTTTTTTTTTAATATTAATACTATAAAATGAAAATTTTAAATTTTATTGTATCATAAAAATTTGATTTCATCATTTGTAAAAGCTATACGCTATTAAACAAGTTTACATGTAATCTATAATCAGTTGAACAAATTAATATATAATAAGTAAATTATAATTTGCACTAAGAGCTTAAACATTCAGAATATTTTGGATGAAATTTTATAAAGAGTTTAAGGAATTGTTGGTGCTTGCGGTTTGCCAATCCGAAAAAGATGCCATTTCGGTATTAATTTTATGGAAAATCCGCCGAAACGGCATTTTTTCTTCATATTGATTTCATGAAAAACCCTTTCGAAACGACATTTCTTATTTTAATTTATGAATAAATCCGTAAAATAGCGATTTTTTCATTTTACTTAATGTAAAAATCGCCAAAACGGTGTTTTTTCACCATTTGGCTTCTTTTATTTTATTTTCTGAAAGAAATGGCGGTTTCTCATTTTATTTGATGGGTATCCGTCGAAGTCTATTTACCAAAACACATTTCGCCGAAGTCATTTTACCGAAGGGGATTTTCGTCGAAGGACTTTTTGTTTCACCGAAAATTTCATATCATATTTTCCAAAATATTCATATTGATATATATGATATTTACGATTATTACTAAAAAATATTATTTAAATATTATTTAAATAATATTTATTTCAGTTTATAGTTTAATATTTATTAATAAAAAATCGTGTATTTTTAATGATAAAATGTCAATCGCGAAATGTTCTATAGATTTCGGTGAAATGGATGATTCGGAGAAAAGGATTCGACAAATATCTATTCAGCGAATTTCTATTCGACGAAATGTCCCTTCGGCGAAAAATCTTTTCGATGAAATGGCTTCTCCCCGGCGAAATGGAATTAGGCGAAACGTACCGTAACCCATTTAATGAAAAAACCGCTGAAACAGTGTTTTTTCATATTAATTTTGTGAAAAATTAAAACGCCGAAACGGCTTTTTACATTACTTGAATACTTTCGTCAAACTGGTTGGAACAGTTACCTGATCCAATCTGACCTGGCCCACGCAACCAGAACTCTGTTCGGTGCTCTAAGTATCAGTCTGAAGGAAATAGTGGTTCATAAATTTTCTCCTTTAAAGAAAATTAGTGAAATCTTTACTGAAGTTCATGATATATATTCATATGATTGTTGAAATACCAAATATGGCTTTGTTGTTTTCCAAACCTTACTGCTCTTTTATATATATTTAATTTTCTATGATCTCTAATATCTTTTGAATTGCTTTTACACTAAAGTCTCAGTTTTCTCTTCCTGATGACATCATGCGAAAAATAAATTTTATTTATAATTATATGGTAGATGATACTGAAACCATTACATTCTCAAATATTAATTCCAGTAAATTTCAACAATTTCTCAATTTTACCGAATTGAACATAAAGAATGTAGAATTTTCTGGAAGAATATTTAGAGCAGGCTGGTATAGCTTCCATTAAGTGGATCCAGGCCAACGAAATTCTCAAATATTGCAGAAGATAACCTAAAATGCCACTTTCCTGACGGAATTTATTTAACTCATAATAATTACAAATGTTTCACTGACAACAACAGAATCATCTCACCGACAGGTCATCTCACTGTCAAATATTGTAATTTTTAAACATTATCTGTTATAATAATATTAAATATAATTTTTCTTTAAAAAAAATAATAATAATAAATTTATATATTATAAAAATAAAAATTTTTCTTTTTTCTTTTTAATATTGTCCTAATTTTAGTGATTAATCTCTATTTTTTTTTTCCACATATCAGTTTATATTTTTAGCGTGATGAGCAATAAACTATAAAAATACAATTTAAATTTTCTTTAATATAGCTTTGTACTGGAAATATGTGAAATGATTCAATAATCACGTGATTTTCTTATATCAAACTAAATAATATTTTAATATAAACCATATTATGTAAAGTACGTAAAACGGTTTCCGGAAAAAATGAACTCGTTACTGAAGGAGAAAAGGAGTAAGAAAATATTACAAAAAGTCAACAAACTTATTAAATAATACACCTTTTTTTCTTACAAAAATCACTTTTTCGACGCCAAAAACACTTATTTCATATACCACTTGTATATAAAAACATGTCCGTCAGTAACGTCTCTAGTAAAAGAAGAGCCAGAAACTTGTCAAAAGGAGCAGCCTCCTATTTAGACAAATATATCGTCAACGATACTTACTTTCCATATGATAAAGAACAGAGTAACGTCAATACAAAGCTACAAAGGCTAGATAACACTTTGAAAGACACCCCTGAAACCTCTCCTAACGATATGGAGGATATTATAGAAACTTTTACGAAACTTCTCAACTCCCTGCGCAAAAAGATAATCACGTGACACTACGTCTGATCACTCAAATCAAACGCCAATAGAAGGCCAGAATCCGGACATTTCCACTCCTGGAGGTCAGCAGGCAAAAAGAGAAAGAAGTAGCAAACAATGATAATTCCGAACCTAAATTCAGATTCATCGCCACATGTCAATACTATCTTTGAAACCTACATTCCGAGGAACTCCTTCCATAAAGACCAAACCACACACGAGATTTTTGACCCGCCTTTATTACAGAAAATGATTTTGTTAGGGTATATACACGAAGTTACATATCATATCAATTCTTTGTAATCCAATTTAAAACACTTGAATAAAAAGAGCAATACATCAATCGTCCCTAAAATCGATAAGATTTTACGATTACATAGACACTAATGTCAAGATCCTTGCAAAGTCCAAATTTGACAATGTCGATAACTGTGTAATTAAGGTATTGGATATACCAATCAACTACGACGCAAAGCTCATCGTACAACACCTAGCAAAACAAAATAGGATTCATCATAATGAAATTATTAAAACAAACAAACCCAGATTCCACAACAACCAAACAATACCCAAGCCTCAACATCCAAAGTTAATTTTAGGCTGTCTAGAACATCCATACGTAAACCACAATATAAACAATTGCTGATCAGATTTGAACACGAAAAAGCGGTCCAATATCTATATGAAAATGATATCTGGAACCTCTTCATAGAAAAAAACTTCTTAGCCAGATTCATACCCGGTAATCCCAAACATTATCCTGAATATGAAAATAGAACATCATGTCATTACAAAATAATGGGAAATGCGGATGCCAGAAACCTAGCACCTGTTATCACTCATCATCTTAAAGAACGTACATGCACCTTTATACAAACAACAAGAAACTCTTGCACTAAATCCTCTTACGTATAAGTAGCAAAAGATGATTACCCTCACGATACAAAACAAGTTCAGAAAACGGACTTATTCGGATCAACTCTATACATATACCCAAAAAACCATGAAGGAAATTCTTGCTTTGATTCATCTGCGGCAGCCTAAACACACAAACCAACATTGAGACACAAAGTTGCTTCAAATAATCAAAAGATTTACAAAAAAAGCGTTCTTACGAAGACAAAGAACCAGACTCACCATAACACCAGAGCTCTCCAACAAATATAATCACATCTTCATTACAAGTGTATAACCACTTCAATTAAAAACATCCAACATTGAGAAGATAACATCAAACACCACTTCAAATCCTCATTAGTAGGCTATCTAGACGATACCACTTGGTTTGGATCGTCTATCCAACAAATCAACCACAAATTATCAATCGCTAATTCTTTTTATAAATTTACCAAAATCCAAATTAACTTTCACAAATACAAAATCCTCACAACTCAACATCATGACACCCAACTATAGATTTAAATATTAACGACCAAGATGTCGCCGCTATTACTGTATATCGTTCAACAAACAAGGTTAGGTCTTTATATTAACATTACAGATCGCCAACAATAAACCATCAACAAGGGTGTCAGCATAATATACTCTCACTATATGACCATGAAAAACAAAAAAAATTGAGCCACGATCATATAGCTTATATTATCAACAAATAATAATCCCTCAAATTGGAATAATATACACAATTTTGACGTACAGACAGTACCAATACCTTTAACACCTCTCAAAAAGCCGTTCAAATTACGTCTACATCTTCCTACCAGCACAGCAGACAACGTTATATACAACAACCTTTTTCCACATATCGACAATTTCTTCGATATTCAAGTCAAAATCCCAACTCAATATATTATCTGCCCTTTTTAACACGCCCTGTTGCTTTACAAAAATTAGACATTTTAACCCAAGAAATCTGGTACCCACCATATCACATAATATACACGAATTCAAATGTTCTAGTGAACACAAATTGTCCAACAAAAAGATTATCTCCCCTTATTTTATTGCTACTAAACCTTTACATACTTAAAACACATAGCTTATGAAAATTTTTTAATTTTGAACAACATTAATCATCCCTTTCGACGGTCATACCGTAAGTAATGACGATATATCCTCCTCGTTACGACTCGTCCATCGACAAATTCGCCAAGCTCTCATTTGTAAAGAATACTTGAAAGACCAACTAGTTGAAATTTCGACACAATTTTCGTCCGCATCTAATTTCACCATCTATACAGATGGATCTGTTAAACAAATCGGCACTCAACACTTATGGCTGGCTACAATGCTACCCAACAACTTCAAAGTTGAATTCAAAGGCTCCACTGTATTCTTACTCTCATCCACAAAAAGTGAATCACCACCCTTCCTTACAATAGTACCTGCACCATTTATACGGACTCAGCGAATTGTGACAAAAATCTCCGATCTTCAGCCCTAGATGACGTTTAAAACAAAACAATTTCTCATTTGGAATTAATTTTCTGGATTTAAATATAGAGAACCGCCACCTATACATTAACTTAAAAGTCAAACATACGATAACATACCTTACAACGAACGAGCTGATTGGCTGGCTAAAAAGGGATCTAAGGGATCTAACATACGAGACCCTATTATTGTGAATTTTAAATTTTTCCATCAAGTTTTTTTAGGGTTTATCAAATGGAACAACATATACGTAATAGATCACAATGTCCGACAATGGAGCAATAACGTTATCCAACCACGTAACTTCAACTCGATTATTAATAATTCGGCATTGAAAAACATCGAACGGCATATCCTCGAAGGCGTGATTGATTGGGAATTCACTAAAATATGGATCAATTATAACCATTCAGATTCACCGACGAATTTACACCTTTCACGTTCACGCACTCTCGTATCAAGAAATATAACTTCATTTACAACAGTTGGCATCCTCCCACGCAATTATCCTCGTCTTTACCCGTTAGGTCATGTACCATGTATTGAATGCTCCGCACATCATGACTGTAATGATCACATTGGACTTTGTACCACCCTTCCGCAAAATTACTCTTTTAATGTCTAAATCTAAAAAACTTCCTTTGGACACTATTTTACGATATGCTAACAGCTCAACCTTTGACCTAGAACAAAGAATAAATGCCTCCACAACCTGATCCCGGCTGAATTAACAGCCATATTCTACAACTACATAGGTAAACGTAAGGATCGCGTACAAGCTTTCAAACATTTTATCTATGAAACTATGACCGTAGTATTTGGAACGACCGCGCTACTGCATTTAAACAGTGGGAATTAACGCGAAGTACTATAACGCGCAAGAAAAAGAAACGTTACCACCACTATTTCAACAAACCCCACTGGATTCAAATAATTCTCGGTCCATCACCGAGTCGCATACCCCTAATCTATTATCGTCCTGTACGGCTACGTCTCCATATGACCGTCATAAGTCACGTATAGATTTTACTGCCCATATTAGATGTACTTCAAGCAACTTTTTACACTCGGTTCTTGGGAATCACATAAAGATAATTTACTTTTTGATAACATAAATTTATTCATTTTTTTTATGATTTTTCTTTCACTCATGTTTATCCTCCTACAACTTAAAATAGTATTTTTATTTTCTCACCTCCTTTTTTCTAACCTTAGTGTCCAAAGGTCGGAAGGTGTCCTTAGGATACCTTTATTCCTTTTTCATTTATTTTCTACCAAGATGACATCGCCATGTAGCGCTTTGGTTATTTGTGATTAGAATTACTTTTGATTTAGTTTTAATTTCTGTGTAATTTGTACTAATACCTTGTTCATTTTGAACAATAAAATAAAAATAAAATATACTGCAATATAAGTAAAGGGAAAGTAATTAAAATTCACTTTACGCTCCATACCTTTTTGAGGGAAGTAACTTAAGTAAAATGTGACATTACGCTACTCACTTAACCATACGTTACTTACTTTTATATTTCACTAGGTAATTTCAGCCCTTACAATACAACTACCCCAGCCGGCAATTTTTGCACAGATGTCGCATATCACATAATATCAATCCCGTGATTTTGAAATTTGCTTTGGTTGACACTACAACTTTAGTCTCCATTTTACGCGTCTCTAATATACAAGTTTAAATAAAAAACTTTTTTATTTATGAAATTCGTTAAATTTTCAATAAAACACTTGTATTTCGTTAGTTCATACATACTTATCTTAACTTTGGGAATGCTTTTCTTTAATAAATTACAATATACAATCATTGAACGGATAGACAAAAATTCGCACGTAAGTTTCTTTGCTTTTATATTGATTTTGATTCTGGCTATAGTGCTTATAATTTTTTTCTTGCTTTTTTTAATTACGAAATGTACATTTGGTTTATTGGAATTAAATGTTATATGGACTTATTATCTAACACAGAACAGTATCATTAATTGTTACGGTATTACAGCATAAATACTAAATAAAATCAAATTTATTCAATTATTTTTGATTATTCAAGATACATTGTTGAATTTATATTATTATCTTTCCAACTTCGTGGGTTGGTAATTCGTCTATTAAACTTTGTAATATCATTAATAAGCTTTCGATCCCTATCAAAATTCTTATCCACTGCTTTTATCCTTCTGTGGTTGTTTAAAGCATGTTTGTTCATGTACAATTGATATTGCCTGATCAAGATAAGACTCGATTTCTTTAAACTTTTATTCCATGTTTTTTAATTTTTTATTTATAATTAAATTAATTAATATTAGATATATTTTAAAAGGAAAAATTTTAAAAATTACTCCTGTTATTTAAATACCTTTCATCCTTTCTACTCCTTCTTCATCTTCTGTATCTAAAATAGTTTTGCACTTCTCTTGCCATTTAATGTATAAACTAACGAAATACAAGTGTTAAATTGAAAATTTAACAAGATTTATAATAAAAAGTTTTTTACTTACAACTTGTATATTTAATAGAGACGTAAAGAAACGAGACTAAAGTCGTAGTACAAAGATATTAAAATAAAACCATCGTTCATACAAATCAACCATAAAAGGCAAAGCATATTATTGGAATTATTGTCAGCAGTAGTACTTTCTTTGTTGGGAAAATGTATTTCGAAAATTTTATCGTGTAAAAGTGATTCATGATGCATAATTTTTTTTACTATGCTATCTATATTTATTTGCTATATTTCGTAATAACAAGTCACCAATCGAGAAGTGACAAAATTGAAACAATCATATATTGATTATATTGTTATAATGATATAAAATAACGCAACCCACTTTTTTTTCATCCGAGTTTACTAAGCCTCATTAAATTTCTCATTTCTTAACAACTCATCGAGTAAATATACCGAATTTCCATTGGTCTCATTTTACCCAATTTTAAGTTATAAAATAACGCAACACACTTTTTTTTTCATCCGAGCTTAATATTCCCTATAAACATCAATGTCTGAAATTAGTTCACCTGGATATGAGTGGTACACATTAACCGAAATTAAAAAATATGGAACAAAAGAACTTATCGATTTCTTGTGCACGAAAAAGGACTTGAAGCTTGATGAAGATGACTATGAAATAATTCGCAGGGAGAAGATTATCGGCTGTGACCTCTTTAACTTGACCAATGAAGAGCTTAGAGATTTGGGAATGGCTGGCGGACCTGCAAAAAGACTCTTGAATTTTGCTAGTGAGATTAAGGAGAAAACGTCAAGGGCATTCTCCTTGTCAAATACGTCTTCTGAAACACTGGCATCTAACAATAAATACGTATTTTCTGAAACACTGAAATCTGTTAATAAATATTTATTTTCTGAAAAACCGGTATCCGAACACATGCACTCTGAAAAATTAGTATCTATCAATCAATACGAAGATGAAAATGAATGGTACTCTATTTATAAAGATTTAAATTGGCGGACAAGCCCAACAGTAAAAGTAGGAATTATTAACAAAATTTCTGAACCTTATAATAAGCCCGCCGAAGGGTTGGCTAAGATGGGGAAAAAGGTTCTCGAGTTCATTAAAAGTGAAAAAAACTTCCAAGTTTCGTACAGAATTGAATTGCGCCCTATTATTAATCAAGAAAAATGGGAATATATTATGCAGTTAGATTCTACTGCATGGTTTGATATGCTACTTCAAGTAACTAAAAACTTACCGCTTACATTAAGAATTGCAAGAAATTACGTAAACAACATCATGAGCGTACATAATTCATTTGAATATGTTCAATCTACTAAAATTTCAATACTTTCTAGAGTATACTGTGGGCATCATGCGGATTGTAAGTATCCACCTCCTAATACAAATAATAAAAACAATAATATGGGTGAGTGTTCAATCAATTGTATTATCATTATGCAATCATTTTTGATGTAATATATTACTATAAATAACATAATCAAAAAACAGAACGTCCTAGTAAGAACCATAACTTAAGCTATGCGGAACCTCCTATTTTTTGCGCGGGATTGACTCCAACACAATTTCAAACTGCCCGATACTGCAACTGGTACGTGGAGAAGGAACGTATTGTTTTGGTAAAGGATGGTTGGGTTTGTGTTTCTCATCAAGATGATGTTCGGGATATTCTTATATGTTCTAATCCAATGTATGGCATGATTCATAAACCTGACAATCATAAAACAAATAAGGACTTAGTAATAGATGGAAAATTTTGGGAATGGGTATTGAGTTATTTCATGTCCTCATATCTGACAGAAACTATTTGTGGACAATGTATCAGTAATCCAATTGAACTTTTTGCGTTAAATTTTGGACGCTTGGAATCTGATGAAGCCAAAGATAGTCAAGCGAAAGAGTGTCATGGGCATTTACATGTTCATATAAAACCGGAGGTAGTTATAGCATTTGAAAAAGCTGGAAATATTGCGATGTATGGAAAGATAGGTCAACCAGGAGTGTACGCTATACAAAATTGTATGGAATTGGAGCTTTATCGTTTGATGAGGTTGGAAATGGAACAGGGTAGGATCTAAAAATTAACGAGATAGATCTGGAAATTAATGAAATGGGTCTAAAAGTTGACACGATATTGAAGAAATTAAAATTTTAGAAATGTCTTGTAACATGTTTTTTTACATTTCGATCACAATAAAAGAATACTACAAATATTTAGTCAGATAATTTATGCGCAGTTACAATTTGAAAAAGTAATAAAACGATATGCCGATATAATGTGATGTTGTTCACTTTAGTGAACTGGTAATACGCAAACATGATGAAGCTTTAAGGGTCAAAGATCTCACCTTTTGGCCTATGCTACGATCTTGAACTCTAAATTTACTCGCTTTCTGAACATATAAATTATACTTTGCGCAGTATTTGACGTACAAGTAACAAGTAACACAAAAATGTAATATTTTGATGTAAATCATGTTTGCAAAAATAATGCTTAGATTAGTTAGATAATAAATACATACTTTACATCGTGTATTAATTTTTTTATCATTAATTAACTAGACTCATAGTGCTAGGGCCGGCCAGGTTTAAATATATTAGTAGATTGTCTAGTATGCAATAATATGTATATAAAATAATAAATGTAGTTTATTTTTTTTATTAATATGATATTATATGTAAAATAGAATTTTAGAATTGTAATATATTATGGGTTTATGAAATAGGAAGTAGTTGTGATGCTACTTATTTTAAACGTAAATATTCTTAATTACATCTGGATTTACCTACTTAGATTAATTATTTTAATGTTTTTATGAAAGTGAATTTTATAATATTTTATTGTGTTTCAGTTATGTTTTGGAAATAGAGAATTTTCTAGCGATTATATAGTGAAATTTGTTAATTTTTAAATAAGCGAAATAAATAAATAATTTAGTAATTTAATTTTTTTTTTTAATTTTATTAAAACTTTTTTTAAAAATATCTAACATATAATATATCTGTGTCTGTATCTATTACAAATTTTTATAGTTAAAAATATCACACACATAATTTTTCTTTCTTAGTAAGATTTTTAACATTCTTATATTTTTTTTCAATAATATTGTGTGAAATTATTTTCTTAGAAAGCTTTTTTTTTTAAATAATGTTGCTTCTAATCAATAAGCCACAGATAATTTTTTGGTTTTAAAAAAATAAATATATTATAGATAAAATATATTTCCATGATACTGCAATACTTATTTAATAATGTATATTTTAGTTTTAACTTTAATATAAAACTGTTTTTAAATAATCTATAACCAAAAATTTTGATATTTAGATTACTCTGGATAAATAATTTTTGTATAACGTATGATAAATCTGCATCTGATATATTATAAATTGTTATTAAAAAAAATTAATAATTATGATTTGTTAATTTTTTTGGTTAGACTAACTGATACTAATCTTGATAAATAAAGTGAATTTTTTTTTCAACAATATCGCATAATTTTTTTTTCTTAGTGAGATTTTTTTTTTCAATAATATCAACAATATCAATTTTTTCAACATTGTTTCTTTTAAAATTGTATAAGGTACAATTTGATTGGTAATTAGTAATAATTATTTTTGGTTAGACTAATGAGCCTGTTCTACTGATACTAATCTTGATAAGTAATAGTTAATTGATTATTCCCAATCAATAAATCACACGAATAATTTTTTTTAACAATATGGATGATTTTTTACTTAAGAATTTTTTTTTTCAACAATATCACGCATAATTTTTTTCAATATTGTTTCCTTAATCGTTTTCTTAAATTTTTTTTCAATAATATTGTTTCCTAACCAATAAATAAATCATACTATGTATAATTTTTTTTTTGGACTTTTTTTCAATAATATCACACATAATTTTTTTTAACATTGTTTCTTTTAAATTATATAATGTATAATAAATTTGCGTTAAAAAAATTTGATCGGTAAATTGATAATAATAATTTCTTGATGGAGTTATGTAATCTTTTTTTATTCCAAAAAAAAAAAATCTTTTTTATCTATTTTTATCCAAGCTTAAATGTAACAAAACATTTTCACTTTAAGTGTTACAGATCTTTGACGTAATAAATGTAAATGAATTTATGAGGAAATTAAATGCAATAAAAGCGGTTATTATTGTTCTACTAATTTTCTTAATACAATAATGCCTAAAATTCTAAGATCTATGTATAGTAAACTCTTTTTCGTAATGATAAATTTAATATTTATCACCACATGGTGATAAATAGTTATTCATATTGACAATAATTATCTATCACAAAGAATCTTAAAAAATACGATATTGTTGTAAGTGAAAAAGCTTTAAAAGCTTTAAATTTAATAATTGCTTAATTTACTGTATTGAAATATTGAAATCAATCCATAAGTTGCATTTTACTGCATTTACAAAATAATTTATAAATCGAAATTTTTTATACCCGGGATATCTTAGTCAGTGCTATACGGTAAATATTCTTTACACATGGTCATAAGTAGACTATAGTGTGGTAATTTGTGCTGGGCCAAAATCAAATTCTGACCGAAATTAAAATGGCGCAAAATTAAATAACTTCAGCCAAATCGGTAAAGTGTTGACCAATAATATTAGTGTAACCTAAAATATCGGTATATGTACATACTTATACACTACAAACGGTACATATTACAGGGCGTCCTTAACGTACAGTCGTACAGTGGGGTGTACGATGTTAACTTACGAACTGGCCCAAGTTCAGGTGTTATGCATTTCACGTGATAGCGTTAACGTTAACTCCGTTCGTACGTCAATATTGTACACCCCATTGTACATTAAGGAACCCATGTTATATCGCGAAATTATACTTAATATCGGTGAGATTTTTTCATTAATTGTGAAATTGGTCATGAAAATTTATCAGTACATGGTACATAGGGTATCAGTACATTGAGGTTTGACTGTAAGTGTTTTATATCTTTATAATCATATGGTTTTTGGATGAATTTGATAATTTAATTGAACGATGAATTTGTCATCTTATTTAATGAAATTGCAGACAAATAAAATTTACAAATTATATTATTTATTTTGATAAGTTAGAGCGTACTGTAAAAGCATTGCACGTCAGTAATTAATTTTATTTTTCTTTTTTGTTATTGTTGTTGAAATATTAATTTTTAGTATACAAATTTATTTATTTATTTATTTACTATATGAACATTTCAAGTAATGAGATTGTTAAAATGTTCAAAATATTTAAAAATCACAAGTCAATTAATGACATTTATTTATCACCATAATTTCTGGTATTTCACAATATTAATATTCTGTTATTCAGTTGTTCTTTTTTATTTTATTAAATAATAAAAATTGCCTTATTTCAGTTATTTGTAAAAACTGTTTGCTTAATTACAAACTGATCTATTCATGTTTACATGTAATCTATAATCATTGGCATATACAGTATGTATATTATCATTTACACCAAGAACTTTTGAATTTTCTCAGCAAATTTAATTCTGATCCATTTCATTGTTTCAAATATAAATATTTGCATTTTTTTTTAATAAACAAACAATTCTATATTTCGCAGTCCAAACATTCAGAATACTTTGGAAGATCATTTGTAAAGGAATTAAGTAATTGTGATGTATAAACAGCTTGTGGATGAGTAATTGATTGTCTTCTTTCCTCAAAAAATGTTTTTTTGTATTCTTCTACTTTTTTAAATTGCTGCTCAATATCATAATGTTGCTGTTTTTTTTCTCCAAATAACAAACTTGAATCTGGCACATAGGATTCATGAAATAACTGAATAAATTCTACTATTTCAGTTGCCTTTGGTCTGTAATCTGGATTTGAATTCCAACATTTCTTCATTAATTCAGTATAACATTTTGGTACTTCTAGCTCATTTATTTCAGGTCTAATTCCCTCACAGATATCTAATGCTAACATTTCATTATGCGCACAATTGAAAAAAGGTTGGTTTCCTGTTGCTACAAAATACATAATCATACCAAAGCTATATACATCTGCTGTTTGAGTATAAGGTTCTCCTCTTAACACTTCAGGAGCCACGTAAGGCATAACTCCATAAAGTTTTGTTTTGTCTGTATTGTCAACTCTTCCACATAATCCCATATCTGATATGCACATTAAATTATAATTATCCAAGGTAATATACATTGATAATATATTTCCTGTATGAAGATCACGATGAACCAGTTGTTTTTCATGAATTTCTTCAAGACCAGTAATAATATTAAATAATGTATTTATTTTATATGACCAGTCAAATTTACTATAGTGTTTGTTTACCCAATTATATAAACTTCCACCTTCTGCATAATCAAGAACCATAATATAGTCATTTGTGTTAGGATTTTGAGATAACCCATATATTGAAAGAACATGATTAAGTTCTTTGATGGAATATCCTTTAATCTATTAAAGTATAATAATAATTATTATTATATTGAAAAGTTTTAAATTGGATAAAAAATTTCATACCTCATTTAAAAATTCAATAGTAATATTTTGTGAATTGTATAATTGTTTTAAAGCAACTTTTTTCTGATTTCTTGAATATTCATATTCATTATAAGATGATGGTCCATCTTTCCATATTGCTGAATATATTGTAGCAAACCCACCTTTACCTATTTCTTTAATATTACTAAATCGATTGTGTGGTATCCATTCAAATATTGTATCATCTGCATTATTAATTTTTAATTGTATCTCTCGTATTAAATTATCAATTTTTATATTTTCACTAGTCCAGTTTGTAAAATTTCTTTTTAAATCATTTATTTTACATGGTTTACACCATTTATAATAAGTATCTGTATATTCTTTATCACATTTTTCGCAATATTTATTTTCAATTACTATAATATAATCTTTTGTATTAGGATCTCGAGATATTCCATATATATTACTAATTGAATATTCTTCAACCTATTAACATTAAATGTTATTATTAAAAATATATATATATGAATAACATGATTATTTAAATAGAATTTATGGAAAATTACCTCATCAATAATATTTTGTGAGTACTTTAAAGTAACTCTTAATTTCAGTCTTCTTATCTGATCTTTACTATAAAGATTATCATAATATAAAAAATCATTCTTCCATATTGCCGAATATATTCTAGTAAAATCATCATTTATTTTCTTAATATTACTAAACTGATTGTATGGAATCCATTCAAATACCATATCCCATTTGCTATTAATCTTCAATTGCATATTTTGGATCAGATTATCAATCTTATCGTTATTACTGGTCCAGTTTTTAAAATTTAATTCTAAATAATTTACTTGACATTTCTTACACCATTCAAATTTAAAATTATTTTCTGTATATTCTTCACCACAACTTTTACAACACAAATCATATTGAAAAACAATAATATATTTTAAATCTTGGTTTTGAGATATTCCATATACTGGATTATCATTTCTTGATAAATATTTTTTAACCTATAAAGACAAAAAAAAAATAAATTATAATATTTTCCAAAAAAAAAGAAATTAAAAGTTTTAATACCTCATTTAAGAATTCATCAATATTTTGTAAATTATATAATTTCAACGAAACTTTTTTATTTGATTCTCTTGCCCATTTCTTATTATTATGAAGTAATGGACCATCATTCCATACTGCTGAATATATTATTGTACAATTAGTTCTATTTATTTCTTTAATATCATTAAATCGATTGTATGGTATAAACTCAAATATTATATCTATAAAAAAGTTAATTTTCAACTGCTTTTGTTTGACTAAATTATCAATTTTTTCATTTCCACTCCAATTAAATAAAAATTTTTTCAAATAATTTTTGTAGCACAATAAACAAATATATTCTTTAATTTCACCACATTTTTCGCATATTCTACTAAATCCATTTTCAAGTACTATAATATAATTTTTCGTGTATGGATTTTGAGAGATTCCAAATATTTTACCATAATATTTATTTAAGTCTTCCTTAATCTATTAAAGTATAAAATTTAATTATTATTACCATATTAAATAAAGTATTTAAATTAAATAAAGAAAAATATACCTCATTTAGTAATCCACTATATAATTTTAAAGCAACCTTTATATCCTGCAAATTTCTTGTATATTCATTTTTATATTTATCAAAACCTAATGGACCATCATTCCATATTGCTGAATATACTTTATCAAAACCTTCTTCACCTATTTCTTTAATGTCATTAAACTGGTTGTATGGTATCCATTCAAATATAATATCATCTAGTTTATTAATTTCTAATTGCATTTCTTGAATTAAATTATCAATTTTTTCATTTCCACTGGTCCAGTTTGTAAAATTTTGTTTTAAATTATTCGTTTGACACGATAAGCACCATTCATAATTTGCATCAAATCTACCTTTATATTTTTTATCACATTTTTTACAATATAACTTTGGAAAAACTATAATATAGTCTCCCATATCTGGATTTTGTGACACTCCATATATATTAAGACATTTATCAAACTTAATCTATTAAAAATAAAAAAAATTAATAAAGAATATTTTCAAATTACGGTACATCTAATCCAAAGAATTCATACCTCATTTAAAAGTTTAATAATATTTTGTGAATTATAAAAATATTTTAAAGTAACCACTTTATTAGATTTTCTTGCCCATTTCTTCTTGTAATATAATGGGCCATCATTCCATTTTGCAAAATATAATGTATCAATATCATCATCACTTATTTTATTTATTTTATGGATATCACTTAATTGATCGTATGGTATCCATTCAAGTACCCATGCTGATTCATAATTGACGCCTGATTGCATTACCTGAATTAAATTATCAATTTTTTCATTTCCACTGCCGACCAAATTTTCTTTAAAATAAACTATTTGACATGATTCACACCATTCTTTAATTATATTTGTATACTTTTTACCACATTTTTTACAATATATTTCTTGAAAAACAATGATATAATCCATTGTATTTGGGCATTGAGATATTCCATACATTCTAAGAACTTCGCCAATATATGTTATCGAATATTTTTTGCCCTAATAGACGAAAAATAAAAAATATTCTTAATAAAAGATACAATAATTAGGGGTACGAAGAAATTTTATTATTACCTGATCTGGCTGATCAATAAAAAATTCATCAATGATATTTTTTAAGTTATATAATTTTAAAGCAACTTTCTTATTCGGCTGATTTCTTGTATATTCATTTTTATATTTATCATAATCTAATGGACCATCTTTCCATATTGCTGAATATACTTTATCAAAACTCTCTTCACCTATTTCTTTAATATTATTAAATTGATCAAATGGTATCCATTCAAATATTAAATCATCCAATTCATTAATTTCTAATTGCATCTCTTGAATTAAATTATCAATTTTTTCATTATCACTGGTCCAATTTATAAAATTCTTTTTTAAATTATTTATTTGACATGATTTACACCATTCATACTTTGCATCATATTTACTCTTATATTTTTCGTCACATTTTTTGCACTGACCGTAGTTGTCTTGATATGACATTTATACAAAATTATTAATTTAAATTTTGAGAGAAATTGTAAATGAGTTTATTTCACAAAAAAAAAAAAGAAAAAAAGGAAAGTAATAAAGAACCTATTTTAAAACAGTTTGTAAGACCATTAATTATTATTTATTATGTTCTTGTATTACTCTTCCTTGTGTAATCATTCAGCTCAGATCACTTGTTAAAACTTGTAAAACTGTAAGACGGAATTGTAAAACAGAAATGTGACACAGTAACACCTGACGAAAATCGCCAATTTCTTATTAAAAATTTCTTTTGCAAGTATATTTAAGATAGAGGTTTGCATATACTAACTCATAATTTGTTTTATATTCATATAAATAAATAAATATATTTATTTATTTAATTTTGTAAGAAATCACAAATGAGAAATATACTGTATATAAAAAAAAATCAGAGACTGCCAAAAAAATTTTACAAATCAATAGATTTCCACCAGTAACTATTTAAAAAAGGAATGGATTTTTTTGGCGCAAACTCAAAACTGATCTTTTCATGTATACTTTTCGGGTCCTCAAATGAAACAAATATTTATTGGTTATAGAGTATGCTGGTTGTGACTTGTGAATTACCACAATTCTATTTAAAAGAGAATTTTAATAAACTCAAATAGAATGATAAATATAAATTAGCACTAAAACTTGCAAATTCTGTAAAAATGTTTGCATAATAAGGGAATTGTGATTTGTTAATATAATAATTTATTTTATATTGATTTTTTTTTATCAAGCAATAAACCAATATATATATTCATTTTAGCATACTTGTACATCAAAATAATATAAAGTTGGCAGACTTTAGTTACTAATGCATCATATAATCTAGTAGATGTCCTTGGTGTAGTTCCTATATTAACCAAAATATTAAATAATATTAAAAATAAAAGCCAACACCATAAATTAAATACAATCAGCTATTGAAATGGTCATAAAAATTTTACATTAATTATTTATTTTAATTTATTCATTGGAAATGATTATTATTTGATAATTTATATTTAACAATTGGAAAAGTTAGAAAAGATTTATTTAAATTACAAACTAAGAAATTTGTAAAATATTTACCAGTTCGGATCACCTGTAAAAACTTGTAAAACGGAATTGTAAAACGGAAATGTGATTATGTGACGCAGTAACACCTCGTCAATGTCTTAATTAAAATGTAAGTGTATTAAGATGGAGATTACATATATTGGTTCATAATTTGTTTTACATTCATATAAACAAAAAAAACAATATTTTTACTTAATTTTGTAAGAAATCACAAATGATACCCATAATATATATAAAAAAATCTACAAAGCGATAAATTTTCACCAGTAATATTTAAGAGGAGAGAATTTTTTTGGCTGGTTGTACGCAAACTCGAAACTGACCTTTTCATGTATACTTTTCGGGGTCCTCAAATGAAATCTATCAATTGGAAATGCTTCTTTCTCTTTATTTGGCATTATTTTTATTTATTTACTAGCAGGATGCCCGCGTTTCACGCGGGCCTGGCTAATTAAAATTATGAAAATCAGATACCTTTCTGCTAAACTGTTATATAAAGTCTAGAATGGTTATTAGCATTAATTTGGAATTTTGTGGTAAATAGGGAATCCATAGCTGTGTATGGCAAGTGATTTTACATTACATTGACAAAATAAAATAATAATAAAATATAAATAATATGCAATACATTTTTTTATTATAATAGTTATTATAATAGTTATAGTGGTTCATTAGGAAGCTGGGAAAATCTAAAAAAACATCCAAAGAATCATTAGACCTAAAAAAAGGTACCAAACTTTAAAAAAAGAAAAGAAAAAATGATTAGTAATTACGAAAAAGAATTTTTTAAAATATAATTCAAACTAACCTTCACTCTGAAAGGTACCACTAAAACCTAAAAAAGAGAAAAGGGTGGTTCCCTACAAAAAAAAAAGTTAACTTAGTGACATTTTTTTAAAGTTTAAAATTCATTTTCAGAACTTACTCAAAGTTCTCAAAAATTGATCATCTACTAAAAAAAAATAAAAGAATGAAACATCAATAATGTTTTGTTAAAGAAATAATGTTAGGAAAATTTTATTTACCAAAATTTACATCTGTCCAAGATGTTGCAGTACTGTCTAAACTACAAAATATAGAACACGAAATAGTTAATGTTTAATTTCATTAAGGAATAAAAAATTAATGAAAAACACTTACAAATTCCACGTCTGGAAAGATCCAAAGAGCCACCCTACAGAATGCAAAAATAAATATTAGTAAAACATTTTGTTAACTAACATTATGTTAAAAGAAGGATTTTAAAAGAACCCACTAAAATTTCACACGTCCAGAATCATGAACAAACCATATAAAAAAGGAAGAAACATGATGTTAGTAAATGTTTTGTTAAAAAATTTTTCAAAGAAAAAATACTCACCACAATTCTGTTCGTGTATAAATTATTCCTCATCTAAAAAAATGAAAAATCAAACTGTTAGAAATGTTTGATTAAAAGAAATGTATTACTAAATCCTTCCTTACCAAATTTCCACGCATCTGAAGACAAACCAAGAAAACCACTGAAACCTAAAAAGAGAAAGACTTTATTTTTTTGGTTTTTTTTTTTGGTTTTTTGCATAGTTATTAATACCTGTAATTGCTGTTATTAGAAATGTTCAATTCCCTGGGTAAAATCCTACTTTGAGAGGTGTGCAGGGATTAGAAATTAAAAATTAAATGTAAAAAGAAAAGGTGTATTTTTTTTTAAAAGAAAGGGATTTTTTTTTCGTCGTGTGGGAAAATTCAGAAACTGAAAAATATTTTTTTAAAAAAAAAATCGTCATATGGGAAAATCCAAAAACAAATTTTTTTTTAAAGAAAACAATGATGATTACAATGATGATTTCTCATGTGAAGAATTTCATTGTTACGATTAAATTATTTTTATAGCTTAATAAATTTTTTATATTTTATATTACAATTACAAATTGGATTAGTTCCTATAATTTGTTTTTGCGCCAATCATTTATGCAGCCTAATTCAAAATTGTATTGGGATTAGAGCTGCCCAATTAAGCTAATCAATGTCAAATGATGCCACTCCGAATCCTGCTGTATAACAATCTGTAGCACAGGGAGCAGACACATGATGCTGGACGATCCAATTTAAATCCACCTTTTTATGCAGGGTAGTCTTAACGTCACGGTCGCACAATGCTTTTTTTTATAGATATATTTTCGAAATAATACATGTAATATTAATTTTTTAATTTTGTTTTATTTCTTTGAGTTAATTAATGTTTAAAATCCACCGTTTCCCTTTCCTTTTTTATATAGATATGCGATAAGTTTTTTAACAAATAATATGTTTTGTTACTATTCAATATTACTAGGAAACGGAAACCGTTATGAGTCCGGAGCGATTGTACCATCTATTATTCTATTTTTATCGTTTTATAGCACAAAATTTTAGGACGAAACGGACTTCGCCACGCTCTCTAATATGTGATTAACATATATAGTTGGACAATCATCAATATTTCATCATTTGTGAATTATACACTATCACTTCAGTTTATATTATTGATAATATTGTTTATTCCGTTGATGCTATACTGCTATGTTTAGAAGAGAATACTTATTTAGAATCCTGATCTTGGAATTTATGAAATTATTCAAATAATAATAAAAAATTAAAAATAAAAATAAAAATAAAAATAAATAGCGTAAGCGAAATTTATAGAATTTAGAGTTCGTAATTGATTAAGACGATTAATCGGTTAATGTTATACATAGGGTGCAATTATCCAAATAATTCGGAATTAAGGCGGCGTTATATCACACCTAATTTTTTATTCAAATATTCATATTATCGTAAAAGCATTGCACCAATAATAAACCGGTATAAGGCTTAAAACTTAATTTACCCGTGTATAATAGGTTAAGGTATCACAAAAATTGATAAACTATTTAAACTATTAGTAGGTTCTATAAAAAAAAAACAAAAGAAAGTATAAAATGATTTTGAATTGTTCATTATAAACGAAATTTGTAACCATTATATATATTGTTACATAAATAAATTAAAAGCATACTATAAATTGTGTATAAAATATTATCTAAAATTTTTGATAACCGTACTCGTAGTTTGAATCCAGATGTGAGAAAATTAATTATTGAATCACCTAAATCACAAAAATATGGAATTATAAATATTGAAATACATTCTATTTATAAGATTATTAAGATACAAGTAAAAAGACAGTAATTGTGATGACATAATGAGACTACCACAATAATTTAAACGTAAAAATTCACATATAATTGCGGTTTTCTCAAGGCATCTCAAGAATTAATAAATTGATATACAAATTTTTTTTAAAAAAAATTGAATTATTAAATTTGATCTCAAATAAAATAAAAATTATTTGAAACATTATTTTGATTTTGTTTTTAATTTTCGATCATGAGATAACTGATAAAATTTGTCTATTCTTTCATATTATTTAATAACATGTGGACAAAATAATATTTTCAATATCACTTATTTTCATACAAGAATAATACTTTAAGCAAAAAAATATTGAACTATTCATTATTGTATATTAGTAAATAATTATCTTCTTTTTTAGCGATTGTACAATATTGATTTTTAATATGTATATTTATTTAATTTTTTTCATCAGAGGGCGTTAGTATGTTAAAAGTATATAAATTCACAGGTTAACGAATTACTTTTTTTTTTTTATAATAATATTATAAATTGGAAATTTTATAGTTTATTTGATTTATTTGATTCTATTTGTAAAAAAACTATTTGCTCAATTACAAACTGATTTATTTATGAAAAAAAGTTTACATGAATACTATAATCAGTGTTGAACAAATCAAATATACAAGTTTATAAGAATAAAATAGAATAATACTGATAAATGCTGAGTCAGTTTAAGTCATCATACATATTAAGGACATTACCTAATTTAATTTCAACTCATTTTAATTTAACTGCTTGTAATAAATAAAATTATTGCTTGATATAAATAATTCACAGTCTAAACATTCAGAATTAAGATCATATTTTGGAAGATCTTTTGTAAAGGGATTAAGTAATCGAGATGTATAAACAGCTTGTGGATGAGTTGCCGATTGTCTTTTTTCCTCTAAAAATAAGAAATTTGATTCTTTGTATTCTTCTGCTTTCTCAAATTGCTCATTAATATCAAAAGATAACAGCTCATCTTTTTCACTTTTCAAATTGGAGCTATAAGAATCATAAAATAACTCAATTAATTCTTTTATTTCAGTTGCTTTTGGTCGGTTGTTTGGATTTGAATTCCAACATCTCTTCATTAAATCAATATAACATTTTGGTGCTTCTGGTTCGTTTATTTCAGGCCTAATTCCTTTGCAGATATCTAACACTAAAATTTCATCATGCGCACAATTGCAAAAAGGTTTCCTGCCAGTTGCTACATAATACATAATCATACCAAAGCTGTATATATCTGCCGCTTGAGTATAAGGTTTTCCTCTCAACACTTCAGGAGCTACATAAGGCATAACTCCATAAATTTCCGTTTTATCTGTACTATCAACTTTTCCACATAATCCCATGTCTGATACGCATATTATATAATTATCTAAGGTATTATACATTGATAATATATTTCCTGTATGAAAATCACGATGAACCATATTTTCCTGATGAACTATTTCGAGACCTTCTATAATACTTAACAATGCTTTAATATTATATAACCAATCTAGTTTATTATAATATTTGTTTACCCAATTATATAAATCTCCACCTTCCGCATAATCAAGAACCATAACATAATTTTTTGTATCAGGATTTTGAGATATTCCATATATTGAAAGAACATACTTAAATATTCCAATAGAATATCCTTTAACCTGTTATAACATAATAATTGTTAATGATTATTAAAAGTTATAAATTAAATGAAAGAAAAAATTCATACCTCATTTAGAAATTCAATAGTAATGTTCTCTGAATTGTATAATTGCTTTAAAGCAACTTTTTTCTTATCTCTTATATATTCGCAATCATAAGATAATGGTCCATCTTTCCATGTTGCTGAATATATTGTAGCAAAACCACCTTTGCCTATTTCTTTAATATTACTAAACTGATTATATGGTATCCATTCAAATATTATATCATAGCGGGAGTTAATTTTTAATTGCATCATTTGAATGAAATTATCGATTGTTATATTTCTACTAGTCCAATTGGTAAAATTTTTTTTTAAATCATTTATTTGACATGATTTACACCACCACTTATTGAAAGTAGATGTGTATTTTTCATTACATTTCTCGCAATATTCATTTTCAATAACCATAATATATTCTTTTGTAATAGGATCTTGAGTATAGTTGTTTCCGAAATTCAATTGGCAAATCCGAAATCCGAAATTACGAAATCGTAATTAATTACGTATTCCGAAATTCCGAAATTTGCATAATAGTGCGAAATTGCGAATATCTCGGGATCTAGTGATCAGATTTCAATGATCTTACTACCATTCGATTCGTCTCATCGAGACGAATCTAATGATATGTGTTTCATTTCTATAGCACCGATATTGATGGAGTTAATTTACTATAAACATTTAATGAATTTTTGTGTCGGAGCACGATCTAGTGATTAGATTTGAATGAATTTACCACCATTCGATTCGTCATGACGAGACGATTCTAATGGCGGTAAGATCATCTTTCTAGCATTGAAATTGACGGAGCTATTATGCTATAAATATTTAAAAGTTATTGGTATCGGAGCGCGATCTAGTGATTGGATTTAAATGATCTTACTACCATTAGAATCGCCTTATCGAGACGAATCAAATGGTAGTAAGATCATCCAAAACGGATCACTGGGTGCCGAGTTATTATTTATTAAAGTTTTTATATATAAATCGGCAAAAATTAAGGCTAATTCTGGCCAAATATTTTCGTAATACGAAATTAATTACGGAGTCCGAAATTAATTACGGAATACGGAGTTTTTCTAATGAATTACTTAATAATTACAGAATTACGTAATTACGTATTTCCGTAATACTAAAATAATTTCGGACACAAGTATAATCTTGAGATATTCCATATTTTTTATGACTTGAATATTTTTCAACCTATTAAAATTTAAAAATTATCATATTAAAAATAGTAAAAGTTTTATTTTGAATCAAAATTATGAAATTACCTCATAAGTAATATCTTGTGAATATTTTAAAACAACTTTTGATTTTAGTTTTCTTATATATTCCTTTTCATAAAGATATTTACAGTAATAAAAATCATTCTTCCATATTGCTGAATATATTTTAGTAAAATCATCAACCTTTATCTTTTTGATATTACTAAACTGTTTGTAAGGTATCCATTCAAATACTATATCAAATTTGTAAATTTTTAATAATTGCATTTTTTGGATTAAATAATCAATTTCATCATCATCATTTTTGCTGGTCCAGTTTGTAAAATTTAATTCTAAATTATCTGATTGACATTTTTTACACCATTCATATTCAATATCAAGTTCCATATATTCTTCACCACACCTAACACAATATAATTTATATCGAAAAACAATAATGTAGTATCTTGCATCCTGACTTTGAGATATACCATATATTGGATTATTATTATCTGATAAATATTTTTTAACCTATAAAATTGAATAAAAATACATTACATAAAAATATATGTTTAACAACTTAAGAAATTTTACTATACCTTATTTAAAAATTCATTAGTATTTTGTAAATAATATAATACTAAAAAAACTTTTTTATATGATTCTCTTGTCCACTTCTTATCGTAATAACATAATGGACCATTATTCCATATTGCTGAATATTGTGAAACATAACTATTTTTATTTATTTCTTTAATATCATTGAAGTGATTATATGGTATGAACTCAACTATTGTATCATGCACAGAGTTAATTTTTGATCGTTTTATTTGAATAAAATTATCAATTTTTTTATTTCCACTGGTCCAATTTATAAAAAACTTTTTCAAATAATTAATGCAACATAGTCTACACCAACTAAAATATGTATCTAAATACTTTTCATCACACTTATTGCATTTTTCATTATATTCATCTTGAAGAACTATAATGAAATCATTGGTATATGAATTTTGAGAAATACCAAAAATTTTACCATGATATTTATTTAAATCTTCTTTAAACTATTAGAGTAAAATAATTAATTATTAACGAATTAAAATTAAATTAGATAAAGATAATCTCATACCTTATTTAAAAATTCATTATTAATATTTCGAAAGCTATGTAACTTGAGGGTAACCTTTATGTCCTGTTTATTTCTTGTATATTTATTTTTAATTTTATCATAATTTAATGGGCCATCCTTCCATATTGCTGAATATTCTTTAATAAAAATTTTTTCTTTAATACTATTAAACTGATTGTACGGTATCCATTCAAATATAATGTCATCTGATTCGTTAATTTCTAATTGTATTTCTTGAATTAAACTATCAATTTTTTCATTTCCACTGGACCAGTTTGTAAAATTCTGTCTTAAGTTATTTATTTGACACGATAAGCACCACTCATAATTTGCATCAAATATACTTTCATATTGTTTATTACACTTTTTGCAATATATATTTGGAAAAATCATGATATACTCTTCCGTATATGGATTTTGTGATATTCCATATATATAATCGCAATAAATCTATTAAAATAAAAACAATCAATAAAGAATATTATTTTCAAATTAAACTTATAATTAAAGAATTAATACCTTATTTAAAAGATTAATAACATTTGGTGAATCATATAAATATTTTAAAGTAACCACTTTATTAGATTTTTTTGTCCATTTCTTCTCATTGTAATATAATGGGCCATCATTCCATTTTGCAGAATATAATGTATCAATATCATCTTCACTTATTTTATGGATATCACTTAATTGATCGTATGGTATCCATTCAAATATTATACGTGTATTATAATTGATATTTAATTGTAATTTTTGAATTAAATTATCAATTTTTTTCATTTCCACTGCCGACCAAATTTTCTTTAAAATAAACTATTTGACATGATTCACACCATTCTTTAATTATATTTGTATATTTTTTACCACATTTTTTACAATATATTTCTTGAAGAACAATAATATAATCCAGTGTATTTGGATATTGAGATATTCCATACATTCTAAGAAATTCAATATATGTTGTTGAATATTTTTTACCCTAATAGACGAAAAATAAAAAATATTATTAATAAAAGATGCAATAATTAGGGGTACGAAGAAATTTTATTATTACCTGATCTGGCTGATCAATAAAAAATTCATCAATGATATTTTTTAAGTTATATAATTTTAAAGCAACTCTCTTATTCGGCTGATTTCTTGTATATTCATTTTTATATTCATCATAATTTAATGGTCCATCTTTCCATATTGCTGAATATACTTTATCAAGACCTTCTTCATCTATTTCTTTAATATTATTAAATTGATCAAATGGTATCCATTCAAATATCACATCATCTAGTTCATTAATTTCTAATTGCATCTCTTGAATCAAATTATCAATTCTTTCATTATCACTGGTCCAATTTATAAAATTCTTTTTTAAATTATTTAATTGACATGATTTACACCATTTATACTTTGCATCATATTTATTCTCATATTTTTCGCCACATTTTGTACACTGATCATCGTTGTCTTGATATGACATTTATATAAAATTATTATCTTGAACAAAAAAATGTAAAGGTTAATGAAATGAGCTTATGATATAAAAGAAGAAAGAAAGAAAGAAGAAAAGGAACAAAGCCGATTTAAAAACTGTTTGTGTAGCTAAGTAGCTTACAAAATTGATGATCATATCCTGAAATGCATTAATGAAAATTAAAAATTGGGCGTATTTTTAGATTAGATTCAACATTTTTAATAACACAAATCCCAATTTGGACGCAAAAATTCTGATTAATTTTTTTCTTTTCGTAATAAAAGAAGGTGGCACAAAAATTCAAAAATTATTCAAGATGAAATGGAAATTTTTGATTTATCATTTTCTCTTTTTGCAAGAAAAAAAGTCCGTCTCACTTTCCATTTTTGATTTAATTTTTAAAATTTATCTTGATATATCAATATCTTTTATTCTTCTTTTTGCAAAAGAAAATTCTCAATATTTCACAACAGTTGTAACTATAATGATCAATTTTAAGGTGATGAGAGTCGTTCCTTATATGGTACTATTAGTAATTGTGGTGATGGAGATCAATGTTGGGATATTTTATTCATGGTTTACGCCTATGCTACAACTGGTAAGTTAATTAGTTTTGAAAAAAAGATACATCAATAATTTCAGATAAGCGAATAGTAAATTTATTATTTTTTGATTTGTTCAGGATCCAAACAAATATTAACTAGGAAAACAGAAACACGCTAAAGGTTTGTCGCAACTGAGATTAAGTTCAACTGAAAATTCGTCAAATTTTTGTTATACGATATTGTAAAAAAAAATATTATGGAGATTATACGCAGTAGTGATTTTTGTGGAAGGACGTTTTGCAGGGGATAGACAAAATTTACAATTTCGTTTCCTCCGTTTTGCTCTGAACAATAATACTTAGATACTTAAATAAAGAAATTGTTTAAAGCCCTTATTTAAATCTCTAACTATATTAAATCTATATTTAAAGATTGTAGTATTCTTCATACATCTTACTTAAAAGTTTACATTTGTGAACGTTATCTGAATTAAAATTGCGTATAGGAAACATTCACGTTTCAGTTTTATTATTAACATCAAAATTGAACATAATAATCAACGCTGCTATGATAAAAAGGCTTCTAGTTCCCCTCAATGATTTGTATTTTTTTACTCTTTTTAATAAGAATTGTGACGTTGCAACCTAATGAAATTCCTATTAAGAAGCGTAATTAGCACATTAAATTAGTGAGTGATGAAACTTTTTTTTTATATTACCATTTTTTTTTGGTATTAAACCAACTTTTTTTAAAAAAAAGAAAAATTTCCGCTTTAAAAGTTGTTTCGTTACCTTTTATTTAAATATTTGTTAATTTTGTATTATTCGCAAAAAAAAAACAACAAAACAAAAGACGCCAAATTTTATTATGGTGATAATTAATGCAATGAAGAATGAAAGTCAACAGTATATGTACGTAATCACTATCTTATTTTTTAACTCGAAATAGTACCAGAAAGATGGATATTTCAGAAAATAGGAACTAAAACTATAGATAATAGCATAACTTCAATTTTCTCATTTTCTCGCAATACTCGCATTAATAAACATTCTAAGTACGTGTATGGATACACAATTTCGTTAAAGTCCGTTATTAATATAATTTTTTATTCTTTCTACTATAATATATATACCTACAAAAAAAATCCAGAAATGTACTAGAAATTAGAATACAATTTCACGTGGAGATTATATGCGATTAAGTCACTGCCCATATGCCCATAAAAAAGGTATCCAGACTTTTCGTCGAAGTCCATTTCACCGAAACCCATTTCGCCGAAGTAATTTCGCCGAATGGATATTTCATCGAAGTGCCGTTTCGCCGAAGCCATTTCGGTGAAGGGCATTTTGTCGAAGATATGAAATTTTTTAATTTTCCTTTTCTTTTTTTTAGAGAAGACAAACGAATTTACTAAGTCGCGTTTGATTATTTTAATTAAAGAAAATTTGTTTTAATTGAAAAATTCATCGTGTTCATCAATTTTCGAAACAAGGGAAAATAAAATAGTTAAAGAAAATTTGTTCTTTGAACAATTTTTATTTTCTTTGTATCAAATTTATCTAAGGAAATATATTAATTAACAACATTTTCAGTGACTTCGATGAAATGGACGTTTCGGGGAAAAGGATTCTGCGAAATATCCATTTGACGAAATATCCATTTGACGAAATATCCATTCGGCTTCGGTGAAATATCCCTTCAGTGAAACTTCCTTTCAGCAAAATGGCTTCGGCGAAATGTACTGTAACCCCATAAAAAAATACATAATACGATATGAACGAAAAAAAGTTTTTTATTTTTCAATACTGCAACAAGTTTTTTAATATTGTTAATTTGATGATAACCTGGTCTCATTAAATTTTAGCTTACACACTAAATTTATCGTTTAAAATTAAGTTTACCAAATTATTGAAAGTTCCTTCTTAATATTCATCTTGCTTCGACTTCTTCAGCATGTCCACAAATACCAATTACTTGTTACCAATTATTAATACAACCTGAGAATTCTTCGATAATAGGGAATTATTTTCCATTTTTTTTTTGTTATGAAGTATTTGGAAGTTACGATTGAATGTTGTGTAGCACATTATTGGAACATGCAATATAATTACTGCTATTAATGGTATTAAAGTGCCTCAGAAGTCTCCGAAGTTATTGAAAAGTTTAATTATTTCGTTAATATTAATTATTAAGTAAAGAAAAGTAATGCACGATATATAATAACAACGATTTTGTTTTTACGCTCCAGTAAAAACATTAGAAACAATACAGAGGAATAGAAATAGGACATAAAACTAAGAATTTATACCCAGTTCTTGTAGCCCGGACCCCGGAACACGTAATTGGCATTGATTTCTAATAGTTTCTTTTACCATTCTGAATACTTGGTCTGTGATTAAAACCACGCCCTGCTTCAATTTTACACCATTAAAAGAATGGCAGGACATCGTTAATAAAATATCTTGTCGTTATTTTCTCTACGCTATGTATTATAATAATTTTATTTCTTTCATAATTATTCTTTCCTATCTTTCTGTCGCAATACGATATAATGAAATTTCAGCTAATTTTTGAGCGATTATTCATAAATTATTTTGAATTATAGGCAATCATACATCTTCCTAGTTTTTGGTAATGGAACGATCTATCCGTTTCTTCTTTAATTAGTTCTTTAATCAGGAAAGATAAATCAAGTATGTGATGGAGACGCACTTGTAGAACATAAAAGGATAAAGTAAAAAAAGTAGCATTAAAAACGTTACAACTTCAAAAGTACATACTGATATAACAAAGTACTGGAACGGTTATCTTAATAAAGGAAATGTGTTAAATTCTGGAGAGTTCCGAAGGTAGAGAATAATTTCAGAAGTTTCACTAATATACAACTTTGTTTTTCTTAAAAATGTTCCAACTGTAACCTATAGGAATGTATAACTTAAAAGGGTACATATATTACAAGGGATTAAATGGAGCAAATATTTAGATCGCGTTACAAAGCGGCCGTTTAATAATATCAGTGACAGGTATTACAGTATGCTGATTCATCATTTTTTTAAAAAAAATATCAGCTCGAAATATCAGTAAGAAAACTCAGCATAGTGTACCGCTAAACCCAAACTCTCAAACTCAGATGATGGTGTCACTGTGAACAATCATAAACATGTAATAATATTTCCTTATTTAAAATGAAGAGTATAACTTTGTAATTCTCAAAAATATATAAATACTTCCTCTCCTGTATTTTCTCGGCTTATCGCCTTTCCTTCTGCCAAACTTTTATAATATAGAAACCGCTTGTCACAGTGGGGAGTGTTCTGCGGGTTATCGACTACTGGTAAGTTAGTCGGTCTATCTTCGGCCACCTTCTGGGACAGGTATAATTTGTATTGTGTAAATTTTAAACGAAAGAAAAACACTTGAGTATGATCTTGGAAAAGCAACAATAGAAGCAGCACTCTTATTATTTGCCGGTAACACCATACCACCCGACAATACAGTGATATAAATTTTTTATTTTTTAAAAGGTGGCCTTATCCGCAGAGTGGGTCTTTAGTAATTGAGGGCTAGTCCTTGTGTCTAGTTTTCAGTGAAGTAAGGGGGCCCCGCATATGATAGATGTACATGTAACCATTTGTGACAAGCTTGCCTCCCTCTTAAAAAAAAATACTCTGCGCAGCCGCCTTGCTATGCTGTGTTGTTTGATTTGTTGTATTCTTTGTGTTGTTTAACAATATATACTTTCTCTTTCTTTCTATAGGTATCGTTTTGATGTTGTGGTTTATGCTGTTTTACCATTCATCTTTTGGTTCTTATGGCAATGATGAGATAAAGGACGCATCTTGCGATCTTATTGTATTTTTGTATTACAATATTTAAATTCTGAGCCATATCCAAAAATTTTATAAACATCAAAATGTTCCATTGAAGGTATATTTGATGAGAATACAATATATCAAATTATATGGCCAATCACTTTTTTTTTGTTATTTTAAGCACGTGACTTGAAACTTGAAAGTGACAAAAAAAAAGTTTCTCAGTTAAACAAGTTATTTGATTATTGAGGTTTATTTAAAATATTACCGTCAATTGAATATACAATAATATACTAATATGCACTTTTAATTTTATTTTATTTTTTTTTTTAAGATACCAATTTGAAAAAAATTGAATCGAATTAATATTTATTATTGATACACTATCGTAATTTTTTTAATCTTATTTTTTACATACTTTTTGAATAAATACTTTTTTTTGCGTCTACTAATCTTATCCTTTTTTGTTATTATTTTTTTTTTAAGAAATCAATAATTTTTTTCCAATCGAATTAATTTATTGATACAGTGGCCATATAATTAATCCTATTTTTACACATACTTTTTAAATAAATACTTTTTTTTTACGTCTACTATCCCACTCTTTTTTTATATTACTAAACGATAATTTTTAGCCAAGCATACTGGTCGGTTTAAATCCACTGGATAGCAAACTATTTAAACCACCACTCAGGTTTGCTTCTCGAACCTTCTTTGAAATTCCTTTTTGATGACGCACCTTAAATGCTTGATTATCAAGTATGTCAAGGTAATTAAACGCTTGACTACCAATAAAACCTGCTCTTGGTGCTTCAGATATACCATTTATCTAAAAGAAACAAAAATACATTGAATGTTAAAAGGTAGGAAGGTTCTCAAATCAATATATATATATATATATTAACTTACATTTGAGATTTTTTGATAGCCCTTTCCTCCTTCAATTTTTTTTGGAATAGTCCGTAGAACTTCTTTACCCTTTTCTTTGCCTTCAAGATTTTCAGGTTGAGCTACTTCTAACTTAGATTTTTCATTTCTGAATTTCATAATTAAATCGTTAACATTAAAATTCGCGAAAGAAACTATGGAAAAAGCATAAAGTTCTAATTCTTACTTCTTTTCGGTTGTCGGTTTCTTTAGATCTTCATCTGATGCAGCGTCTTGTTTTTTTGATTTAGGCTTCGCAATTTTTCGTGAGGTCATTGTGACCTTAGACTATAATAAAAGAAAAATAATAAATTAATTTGGTTAATACTTAATAAATATAAAAAACTATTTTTTATTAAAAAAAAAAATCTTTTTGTACATTATCTGAAACTAAAGATAACGTTTTTAAATCCTCAATTATATTATCATCAAACTAAGACACAAATATAATAAAACACATCACACAATATAGTTAATTAATTATTTGCGTTAGGATACGCGACGATAAAATTCAGTTATATTTACCTGCAATTCTATTGTTGATGTTAAATCATTGTCATCACAGACTTGTAATGATGGAAAAGTATCATTGTCACCTATATAAAGAAATTATAAATTAAATTGAATAGACTATTAAAACTTGAATGAAAGTTGATTTAATTCAAATAAAATTATTTTCAAAACTAAATACCTTCTTCTTCTTCGCTGCTTTCACTAGATGATGTGTCACTTGATGTAACCGTCATTGATAATAAAGGTAAAGGTTTATAATCATCGTCAAAAGAATCAATCCTTCTTCTTTTTGATGATGATTTTGTTGACAATTTGTTTGATCTAGGAGATTTAATTCCTAATGATCTTTCAATTTCAATTTCTTCAACAAAAGGATTATGAGAAGTCCAAACTATAAAATCACAAAAAAAAAGAAAGATAGATTGTTAATTTAATAATCACATATTAAATATATTAAACAAGAATTCATTTAAATTTTAAATACGACTTACTTTCGTCGTTAGATTCCTCAAACTTTTTTGTGAGTGGTTGAAAAAATACATCTAAATTATTCAAAGGATTTTTTGGTTGTCTTTCTTGTAATTCAGTAAAAGTATCCTCAACGTTATAATATTCTTCTTGAGAAAATTCTTTTGTACAAGGTTTGAAATAAGAAGCCAATCTATCCAAAGGATTCGATCCTTGAATTGAATCCATTACTCAATTGTTACACAGCAATAGAAAATTAAGAAACGATTACAATTATCGACTAGATCTTGGACTAAAATGAAATAATACAATTTTTATTTAATAAAATTTGGAGAAAAATAGATAACTTTTTTTTTATTTTAATAAGAACTATTAATTCAAATACTCGAATAAGTATAATGTTACAACGAAGAATTTAGAAAGAAATTTTTTTTTTTAATAAAATAATAGTAAACTAGTTATAATAAATAAATTTGTTTTTGTAACAAGAAATCATAGAGATCGTTTGCTCTGCTTGAGAGTTAGAGAATTAACTTCTCTAGGAAAAAAAAAAAATTTTTTTTTTTTTAGGATCAAAAAAAATATTGTTTGGTGTTACAAAATTAGCGCTCCACATAAAATGATTGGCGCATGGTCTCAAGTGAGGTCCAGTGATATGCATATGATGCATTCAACTTAATTAAATCAAGAAGGTAATCAGGATAAGGACATAAAAAGAAAAGAATATTTAAAATAAAAAAATTTTACAATATAGTCGAACTTTTCTAATGCATCAAACGATTCATAACGTAATAAAAGAAATATGATAATAATTACTAAATTATAACATCCGTCTGATTAAATACTTCTTTTTGACTTCAATTAAATTTGTGCTACATTTAAAATGCAACATACATGTGCGGAATGCCCCGATCCAAGCAAATGGCACAAACGTATAACTGATAAGTACACATACGTATAAAATGCGTAAAAATCACGTGAGATATACGAAATCATGTGATATTAAATTTACCAATGCTACATATCAAAAATTTCGGTTTTTTTCTATAAAAATGACTTTCTTTGAAATTAGAAATACTTTCTTCTCGAAACTACGAAATTACGAAATTACATATAATAATATTGTCATTTTACCAGAATTATGATCTAAATCCAAAGAAATTTAAGACACTGATAATAATCACCACGCTTTGTAGTATTTTTGAATTGATAATAAATGATAATAAATCATTAAATCAACTTCCAACATTATAAATCTTTTCTTTTTCGTATTTGATGTTATTAATGAAATTATATGACGGAAAAAATGTCTAATTTTTTTTTTCTCATTTTTTTCACATCACTAAGTAAATTTAGTTATGGCAATTTTTATAATATTTTAAGCTCATTTGTTTTTATTTAATAAAACCCATCATGTAATAGTTCTGATTTCCATATGAGCTATAATTTTCTATTTAAATAATTTTCAAGAGAAACTAAAATTAAATAACGTCTATGAGATTACTTTAATTGTATAAGTGAAAATAACATGCTATCTTATTAAGGATATTCCATACCCAAATCTTGTCTTACATGTCAATTTCGAACATCATTTCCTTAAAAGAGTCTAGTTATTCTAATCAGAGGGCTTATTATTTGTCTCGTGGCCGTGTAAGAATCGAAAAATACTCCGCCGCATTTAAAGGGTTTCAAAGCCTCAAATTTATAAATTACACGATATTTGATACGTGTTCAAAGTTAATGCATTTAATCAATCTTTTTTTTTTTTTTTTTGTAACCGTAAAATCATTATCGTATAATCAATCGTATATACGACAATTGTGAAATTGCGAAATTCGTAGTTTCTTGAAAAAAAAAAACATTCCTTGAAAAGATTAATTAATTTAGTAAAATGTAATTAATTATAATGAATTTGATTGACTGAATGAATCATTTTTGTTGGAAAAAAAAAAGTCTTTCCTCAACGCAAAAAATGTTATCAAAACTAGCAGATATTTATACTAACGAAATGAATTAAACCATAATGAGAAAAATTCAATCCTAAATTTAAAAAGTTCTCACGATTTTCTCTTTTAAATAATGAAAACATTTGTTTCTATGAATAAATGAAAATCCAAAAATGTGAAAATCATAGAAAATCACTTAAACAGGTTCTTCCATGATTTTTACCTTATTTGGAATAAAATTTCATACTAGTACCACTGACGAAATAACTATGAAAAGATTATGAATATTATATATATAAAAGCCTCAGTCGGGTAAGCACAGCCCGTTTTTTTTTATTACAAAACCAGATATAAGGATCCCATTATAACATAAACTTTTACAATTTTTACAAAAAATTGATTTAATTCTTGTTCCATTAATATCCTTTAAAAAAGGAGAAATTTCTTTTCGCATGATTATTATTTAAAAAAAAAAATTAAAATCAACAATTACGAGTAAACAAGTGTATATAACTATATATAAATATGAAAAAACGAATATCAATTTTATTTTTAATTGCCATAGTTGTTTTCTTACAAGGTAAGGGAGAATTTATCTTAAAATGATTTCACATGACGCAGTAAATTAATTTTCATTATCAATAAGGCGGGGTATATGGTCAGTCATCAAAATGTGTGGACCATGGATTTTGTTTTAAAATAACTCCACCAGCAAGTGTTAATGATCCTGTAAGCTTATACACTTTTGAATTAGAAGCTCCAGCATCTATAGGGTAATTTAATATACCGTATTACGCTAATAATTTCTAAGGATTCTCAAATTAAATAACCTTTTCTATTATAGGTGGGTCGCACTTGGAGTTGGTCCATCTATGATTGGAAGTTACATAATAGTAAATATTATTTTTTTTCTCACTATAAAATAAAAAATCCTATTTATTCAAATCGTAATTCTATTTCTTTAGATGGCTTGGCCTTCAACGAATGGATCAGCTATAATTACCCAGCGTATTGCGGAACGATATAGTGTACCGAGAGTCACATCTCAACAAAGTGATCTTAGTTTAGATGCCACTTCCAGTGGTGTAAAAAATGGAAAATTCATTGCAAAATTCACTCGAGCAGTTTCGGTTGCTGGATCATCGATTGAATCAAGTGGACAAGATTTTGTTTGGGCCCTTCAGACAGAAGAAAGACCTCCAGATGATGCATCTACTCGTGACATTTTTATTCATAATAGTAAAGGTCGTTATACCTATGTCATGGATGCAAATGCCGTTGGAATTAGTAGTTTAAGCAGATATGACAAGTACATCTTGGCTCACGGAATTATAATGTTCGCTGTATGGGGTTTCTTGGTACCGGGTGCTGTTTTTATCGCAAGATTTACAAGAAATATTATTCCACAAAAATGGTTCAAACTTCATTGGGGAATTCAGCAATTCTTAGCATCTCCTTTAACTTTGATTGGATTGATATCGGCATACGTAGCGGGTGTGAGATTTCATGCTGCTAATACCCATCATTTTCTTGGAGTAGTTGTGTTTGGAGGTTTCATATTTCAACTTACTCTCGGATGGATTCATCATAAACTTTTTGATCCATCCAGAAAACATTTTCCATGGTGGACCAAACTTCACTGGTAGATGATATTTTTTTTTAAAAAGAAATATAAATATATCTATACTTAATATAATAACTATGTTACCAACTTTCTTTAGGTGGTGGGGACGCATATTGATTCTTTTGGCGTTTATACAAATTCTTTTGGGATTACAACAATATAATGCATCTCACGGAGTCTTCGTTGGATATTATATCTATGTTCTATTTATCCTGTCATCCTATGGAGGTATATCTTATTATTTATACAGGAGGAGGAAGCGCGATTTAGAGACGTTCGCCAAATCGGATGTCCTTTACACAGGAATACGTCAAGATGATGTAGAGCAACAGAGTTAAGTGGAATTTTATTATGATGTGTATATTAAAAGTGTATATTAATAGGAATATATATCATTGTATCATGTATTTTTAGTCTTTGTAATATATAATATCATTTGTAGTTTAAGAATATATCCTCATATTATCTAATTCATTTTCTCTCTTCATTTTATTCTAAAATCTCGCCAACCTTGTCGGAATTTTTTATTTTTTTTTCATAAATATAGGTCTTTTGATTACTTCTACGTAAACCAACAAAACTACTATACTCCATTATATTCAACACCTTCAGATCAATATAATATCAACGGTGGAAGTGCTAATTATTTCTTATATCAATTAAGATTTAATATGTTGGATAATTTAGGCATACAATATGAAGCTACTCTATTTTGTATTTTATTATTATTTGTTATACTTTTTATTGTAGGAATCTTTACATTAATTTACATGAATAGTGGTTTGTTATTCTCATAATTATTATCAAAAAAAAAAAAATTTAAAAAATTTTAGTTTTATTTATGGTCATATATATACATGTAATTCGAGTAGAAAATATTGGTCAGGGAAAGAAAATCCTCATTGTACATACACAACTATCAAAAGACTTATATTTTGAAAATAAAAAATTCCGTCACTTAAAAATGAAACGTAGATCAATCGCGCGAAAAATCGTGATGATGGATGTATGTAACACAAAATGATTAGATAAAATTAAGAAATTAAAATAAAAATTATCTTTTTTTTTCTTTATATTTTTTTTAAAAAAACATGGAGTCTATGTTTGATAATCTACTTAGTTCAGTAGACGCAGTTGTTTATTCTATTTACTTTCCTCTTCCTACTTCAGATCAAATATCTTTTCTTCAAGAAATTAGCACTTTAATTCTTTCAGATTTAAACCAATATTTGAACGAATACATTTGGCAAAAAGATCCTTTTGAATTAAGAATAGCTAAAAATGAATCAGGTAAACGAATAATAGGAGGAATTTTTCATCTTTATCGTTTTCTTTATGTATTTTAAACTTTATTAAAATAGATCCTAGTTACCCTTTCTTACACGGAAAGACTAGATTCGGAGATTGTATTGATGATGAATGGTTTATCGTATTTTTGTTGAGACAAATATCATTAAAATATAAAGAGACAGTGATCAGGTATTTAGAATGTATGATGATTTAAGTTATTCATGAAAGAATTTGTTTTAATTATTTGTCAAAAAGATATTATGTTGTCAACCAATATTAATTCAAAAACTAATAAATAGATAAAATTTGGTAGTGTCTCAGATAATGATGGAGAATTCTTGTTGATTGAAGCTGCTAAACAGCTTCCATCTTGGTTAGATCCTAGTAACAGTGAAAATAGGGTGAATTAAAAAATTTTTGATTTTTTAGGTATATATATATATATATATATATATTTTTTTTAACAAAATTTTGATCTTCCAATTATTTAGGTGTTCATATATCAAAATGAACTGCATATAATTCCATTACCAAAAACTCCTGCTGAAATATTTAATATACCTGCTGGAAAATTATCAATTGATAAAGCAGTTGAACTGATACATAATGATAATATTAATACAAAGGCCAATGTTAATATACAACTAGCTGCTTTGGAGAAATCAAATGAGTTTCCGCAAAAGATCCAACAAAATATTCATCGTGCAAGATGTCATATTCCAAGAAAAATAGCACATGCATTATATCTAAATCCTCAACTTGTAGCTCCAGCTGTAGAAGCATTTTATACGAGAGATCCTATTGCATTGAAAGCATGTCAAAAAATGGAAAATTTCACTCCTTCTACATCCATAACTGTGACTGTGAAATTCACGAAAACTTTATACGCTCAAGCGATAAGTCAACAGTTTCATCCACCTAAACCATTTAAATTGCCTGCTAGCAATTCCAAAAAATTCAAAGCTGCTGAATTAGGAATGAAATTGGTAAGTTATAATGTTATTATCCGGAGCGTAGCGAAGGACCATTTAAAAACTTTATTTGTCTTTAGTGTCTAATATCCGGAGCGTAGCGAAGGACTATTTGAAACTTTATATGTCTTTAGTGTCTAACTTTTTTAATAATATTAGGCATGCGGGATGGAAATATTATGTACGGATAAACATTATACAAAGTCAGCAACAAAATTATCCGATATGAACGTTGAGGTAAAATTATTCAAAGAATGTTAACTATATTGTTTGTTATTTAAATTTTAAGATAAATTTATCTTCCTTAATATAGACATATCCGTTTAATGAGGATTCGGAATGGAAATTATTTCGTGATAAACTTGTGAAAAGAAATTATTTTCGTGGAGAAGTTGAAGGATCTAAAAAGTATAAACAGCTTGATAATATTGCTAAACAACAATATTTAATAACCAAAATGTAAGTTATTACGTTGAGATGACATAATATAACTATAATTATTAACTAAATTAATCATTTTAGGGACGAAGAAGCTAATAATAAATCAATATTTGAACAAATCAATCATTTGTTAAGCAAATCCATGATTCCTGATGAAGTTTTGACTGCAGATACAACCGAAGATGATGATTCATGGATAAATATTGATCATAAACAACTGGAAGAATTACTTAATGAAAGAGAGAGAGGCTACGGAGAAATCAAGAAAGAAGTAAGATAAATGTTTAACTTATATTTGTAAATATATAATATTATTAAAAGAGTTTATTTTAAATTTTTTTTTTTCTTCGTATAGTCTATGGACGAGCAAGTTGATCTGACAAATATGATCGACGCGTTTGAAAAGTTTATCGATTTCGAAGGAGCTGGAGTTGAAGGAGCTGAATTCCTAGAGTTCGTTTATTAAATATGAATGATTCCGTTATTGTTTAGCGTGCTCGAATTTAATATATTGACTTTATTCGTGTAGTGAACATATGTCGGATGATGATGATGATGATGATGATGACGATGACGATGACGATGATGAACCGGATGACATGCTGAATAATAATGATGTTCGTTTAGATCCGACTGAATTTTTGAATATTATGAAAAAAACTTTGGGTAATTTAATGAAAAAATTTTCTTTTAACTTAAAAAAATCTATATACTAACTCATTTTTATAGATATTTCTGAAGAAGAATATCGAAAATTAGCAACAAAAAAATTAAAACGAGAGCAAGAAAAGATGTCAAGTAAGTTCCTCTCCAAAGCAAATAAAAAAGAATTTTTTTTTAATTATATTAATATGTATTTTTGTTTTTAATTATATTAATATATATATATTTATATTTATTTATTTAATTAATATAATATGTATATTTCTTTTAATTATATTAGTATTTTTTTTATTTTTATTTTTAATTACATAAATGTATTTTTTTTTTAATTATATTAATATTTCTTTTCTTTTAAAAAAAAATAGAAAGTGATAAAATACCGATTATTGTGCAGGAAAATCAACAACAATCCACTCAATCCACTCAATCAACTGCACCTATATCAATTGAAGAGATGGACGAAGATTTAGACATGAATACATATATGCAAGCAATGGAAGCTGAACTTTCTGCTTCAAGAATTCCTGAATCATTTATACGTTCACCAAATGAAGCGATAGGTAAACAAGATGATGACAAGATTAAAGATGATCCGTCATCTAAAAAAGAGAAGGAAAGAGCAGCTGATTCAATTGATATGGAAAATGACGAAGAATCAGATGAATTGTATAAACCTGTTGATATTAATTTAAATCTCGTAAAGAATTTATTAGAAAGCTTTAAGTCTCAAGAAGGATTACCTGGACCTGTTAGTAATATTTACAACAGATTGGGAAATGTAATACCAAAAGATGAAGAAGATAAAAGTGACGAACAGTGATAAACAATAATGTGCAGCAATTAAATGAATAAACGGATGAGGTAAATTGACGAAAAAAAATTATTGGAAATAGTATAAAGAAGGGGTGGTGGTGTGAGCGTGATATGCTAAGTCATGCAATGATGTACGTTATGATGCGACCATAAAAAGGAATATGTGTGTACTCATAATAATTTTAGAAAGAGGTTCAAGATCTATTTTGAATACAAAGAGTTGAGTTATTTATTTATGATTTAAAATAAATCAAATCAAATAAAAATCATTACCTTCTAATACCTAAAATTATAAAGTTTTGTCTTTTTGTCTTTTGAAAATTTTTTAGCTATACAAAATTATTTACAAAAAGTAATAAAGACAACTTTAGATGCTAGAATTTAATGCTTTCGTAAAAAAACCTATAAAATTTGATTAACTGTTAATTGCACAAATTTTGCATTGATCATCATTAACGTAAATTTAATTAATTTTGCAAAACATTACATAAACAATTAATACAAATTTTAAAAACAAACAAATTTTACAAATAATAAATTTGTGGTCAATTATTATATAAGATAAGAGAATTACACCGCCAAGACTTACTCCGCTCACAAGGGAAATTTTGTTTAATTACAACACCAACGAAATAAGTGCACATTAATATTCATAAGTTGAAAGCTTCGCATACCACACAAGAAACCAATCGATTAAGATTTCACGAAATTTTTAATTGGTTATTACATTATTTACGAGATATTTTGAAAACATTAAATTTAGATTTAATCAATATAATGTATTAATTAACGATTTAATGTATTAATTAACGATTAATAGCGAAGTTGAAATCATAAAAAAAAATTATCAAAAAAAAAATTGATTCAACTTCGAACACCCACTTTTTATTTATCCTACTTATAATAGACTATATTTTTACACAAAAAAAAATAACCTTAGTCTTTTTTTAGATAATTAACGAGTTTCAAGTTTCATAAAAATCATATTATGTAGATAAACATGAAATTCTCACATTCATCATTGACTGATTGATTGATATGATTTGATTAATTAATAATAATAATGTACCGCGTATCAATTTGCGGCTGCAACGCTGCAACGATAATTTTTAATTTGATGATCAGAAAATTTAATAATTTTTATTTGCACAACAAACAAAAATAATTTTTAAAATTTATGAATGGTCAGATAAATTTTTATCAGTTTAGTATACAAAATTTCAAATAAACATTAATAATTCCCGTATCCCAAATATAATAATGACAATTGATGCAATGCTTCACAAAAAACATGGTACTAACTTTTTTTCCCCAATCCTCATCAGCGAATACTTGCGCAGAATTCCTATTATACCTATTTTTGGTAAAAGTTTAGTAACATTCAAGCAATGAGATTAAATTCCGTAAAACAAAAATAAAAGTTTGATAATTAAAATTAATGTTTATCTTTAGCATAAAATTAAAAATTCGATGCAGTGATAAAAATTATAAAAGGTCATTAACTGGGCAATCTCAAATTTTTTTTCAACAATAAAAAAAAAATGAAATTCCAATCTACTCTTATCCTTGTCGCTCTTTGCATCCTCTCTACCTTCTCTGCTTCTGTAACTGAAGCTAAACAATGCTTTCAAAAACAAAACGCTAGAGAAGCTACATTACTTAATAAAAAATTTGACAAACTTAACAAAAACTCCCCATGCAAAACTGGTGAGACTGTTTGTATTAAAGGACAAGTCGCCCAATGTGATCAAGGAAAATTTGTTCTCACTTCTTGTGGTCCTACAACAGAATGTTTTGCACTTCCACTCGTAAATAGTCCCGGTACTAGCATAGCTTGTGACAAAAGCGAAGATGCTGCTAATCGTATCAAACTTGCTCGCCAATGTAAGTGTCTTATCTTTATCCCATAGGTATTATGTATACACCGACGGATTTTTTTGTCAATTACTCCACTGGATTAAAAAAAAGTATAAACAAGTATAAAATCCATCGGCGTATACGTCATACACAATGAGATAAGTCTGTTATTTCATGGATATCTAATAAATACTCCATATACACCGGCCCCCAAGGCATCGGTGAATATTTTAGTTATTCATTGATACCCATGGAATAGCACGTATTTATTCTACAATATACAAATAAACTTTTATACTAAATGTATTTAATTTTCTTTTTTAACATATTTTAGGTCGAGGAAAAACCGGTTAATCAAAAAGCAAACGATAAATTTTATTATCCGAGATAATTAGATAATTTGAATAAATTATTTTGCTTTTCCTTTTTTTTTCCTTAAATTTATTTTGCTTTTCTTCTTTTTTTCCTTAAATTTATTTTAGCTTCTATTAGCATTTGTTTTAGACTTAAACCTGTTTCATTTTTTTTTCTTTTAGCATTCAGAAATACGAGAAAATTACACTCTTTTTTTTTTTTTATTAGAGATAAAGAAAAAAAATTTTTTATATTTCTCATTTTCATCATCCTTTTCGTATCAATAAAAATACGAAAAAACTTTTACATTCTTTTTATTAGAAATCTTCATATTTATACTAATAGATATCAATAAACATGACAGAGATTATTCATCATTGATAATCTTTGCCTCTTTTTATATAAAAAATTTTTTTTTTGAAATTATAAAAATTTTAATAATTATTATCAGCTAAAATATCCAAAATTTTAAAAAGAGTGACATATTTCGAATTTGATCAAAAATAGATCTTAACCTTTTACCCGTTCACTTTTCCAGGGGGAAAGTCCTCGATTCCATTATACTAGTAGGGACAATCAATGGAAGTTCCAATTCACGAATCCGGACAGCCCCTTCAAGGGAGAATATCCAAAGATTGCCCATTCTTACTGGCACATGGTCGCAAAACAACCTCGGTGATGTTCAGCGCATCAACACGAATGGGTTCGTTCAAGAGAAGCATTCAGACAAGCACTTATTACTTGCCCAGATGATGCATCCACAACTCTAAAGGCTTTCAAGTTTGAGACCTCAGGATACTGCTGCGTGAAGAACGCTAACTAGGTTATTTTATTTTTTCTGGACTAGTGAGCTGACAGTGTAATTGAACAGACCTGTGGAATATATAATCCAATGATCATAAATTAAGACGAGTAGATTAATTGTTCGTATTCAATACTTTATTTTAAAATAATCCTTGATCTCCAAAACCAAAAATTTAAAAATGAATAAAAATTAATTTTGACCAAAATTTACAATAATTCCGGCCATGTTTTTTTTAAAAAATCATACCGTTCTTAACTGTTAAGCTAAAATCGTTAATGACAATTTAGATCATATGACGATATCCAGTTACGCGCGTCACGTTAAAATTTTTAAATTTTTCCAATTTTTCTAAACATATTGAAATTGAACTAATTCTCAAAAATAAAAATTAACCAAGGATTTCACTTTAGTTTATATATAATAGCAGATAATAATTTCCATTTATTAGTTTAATCACCTTAAATTAGAGGTGCAAACTTTACCGACGTAACTTCCGTAACAAAGTTACGTCAATAACGTCACTGCAGATGCATTTTATAATAATTTATATAATATCGAGCTACGTCACAAGTTACAACCTTTCGTTGACTTAATGAGTGACGTATCTAACAAAAAAGAAAAAGTATGCACCACTACCTTAAATCATATTCACGAAATCAGTTAAGAATGGGAATTTGTCATAAATTAAGAATTTAATTGACGAGTTAAATTAAAATTAAATTGAAAACTTATATTTAGATAGATAGCCCTATTAAATTTATCACGTTACCGACTTAGCGATGCATTACATAATTTTTTTTAAATAAATAAATAAATAAATAAAAATGTCTTTTCTCTCTCACTTTTTTTTTGTTATCCAAAGTGAAAATAAGTGAAAATAAGTGCAAACTATGTGGGAAATCATTTAAAAAAAATTATACAACACAAATCTTATCTTTAACGAAAACATGGCAATGGTATTACAAAATAGCTTATTCTAATTAAACCAATATTCTTTGTATTTTAATTTTCAGATAACAATGTGATACAATGTGATACAACCGAAATTTTTCGGATAAAGAACTTGGACACATTTTTCTTTTATAGATCCTATCATTTAAACACTATCATCATTTTTAAAAATTTGTTTAACCGTATTTTATAAGTCCTATCATTTATATCTGTTTAATTTATATTTGTTTTGTTTAATCATAGAACTTATACAATTAAATTATATTAAACTTATCAATTGAATCATATAAAACTTATCAATTTAATCATATTATAGAACTTATCAATTATTATAGATCGATGTGAAAATTACCAAAGCTGTTAGGAGGCGTAAAAAAAAAAAAGATATCATTGTATTTTATAAATGATATACGAAATTACTATTCCTAGCAATCCTAATAACCTAAATTTTTTCACCAAAAAACTTTGTTTACCTATCGTTGTTGATCTTACCATATTATTTCTTCAAATTTTTTTTTGATCTCATTTCGACTCAATTATGAATTTGAATCAAAAATTTTGTGATCAGTGTTGACTGACATGATTGTACGTTCGGCCAAAATAATTTGAGTAAAGAATTAATAAATAATAATATCATAATTGACGAGTACAAATCATGGATTGGATTCAGAGAAATAAATACATCACATAATAATTAATAATAGAAATAACGATACAATAAACCATATCACATAATAATTAATAATAATTAATAATAATAAGAAAACATGATAAATAACGATACAATAAACCATATTTAGAAATCAATTAATCACAAATGGGGGATTATTTATCAAAGAATTAAATTTAAACGAAAAACTTTAAATTTTCTGTACTTTTTCTTTTTCACGGAATACTATGAAAAGAAATCCGAAAATACCGAAAATTTGGGGTGTTTTTTTTTTATTAATAGAAAATAAATGTTACGGATAAAAGAAATTTCATCATCGATTTTTCTACAAAAATATTCTAAACTTAATAAGAATAGTAGTGAAACACAAATAAACTACTCGAATTGAATCAATACTACTTCTCTCTAATCAGATAAAAAGAAATTTCAAATGTGACACGACAGAAATTTTTTTCGTGGTAAAAAACTTAAAATTCTATCATAAGAACATAATATTTATAATGTAAATTCATTGATTTGAGAGGCGTTTAAAGATGTAAAGGATAAATTAAAATATTTTTCACACGAATGCACGACCATTTTCTTGTAAACAATAATTATAATTTGTTGTTTATCATTGAGTATTATATTAAAATATTTTTAATCAAATATGATGAAGATCTTGCCATTTAATTTATACAGTATTTTTTTCAAATTCTTTGAAAAACTTTTTCCTTCACTCCGAAAAAGAGCGATCACACATTTTGAATTTGTGTAGATCTTTCGATTTCGATTAAATTGACTGGATATTATATAAAAACTATTATAAAGACTATGATGCATAGAGCTAATAGTAATGAGCCGATCTCATTCGGGTCCTAATATCATATCATGGGCTAAATTGCACATGAACAGTAATCAATAACCATATTCATGAAATCAATTAATCATGAATGGAAATTGTTTATCAATCAAAAGTTAAATTGACGAGTTAAAATTGAAAACCTAAAATTTGTACGATGTCACGAGACATTCATACTATGGTGAGAAATCGATAAGTCCATTTTTAGAAAAAAAGAATAATAAATAAAATAAAGTAAAAAACTTTAAAAAACTTTTTCATTATTTCAATTGGTTTATTAAAAAACTTTTATTTATTAACTAAAATAAAAATAGTAATGAATTACTATTTCAAGTTGAAATACTCCTTTTATTATAGATAACGATATATTATTTAAACTGTTAATGTGATACAACAGAAATTTTTTTGGGTAAAAGAACTCGATCATATCGAATCATTTTTAACGTAAATAATTATTATGTAAAAGTTCACAAGGCGCAATACTATTGTATTCTACACATGGTACAAGAGAATACCATTCTTAGTAGTAACCCGAAATTTTCAAAAAAATCCCGAGACCGAAACTTTTAAGTTTTTCCGAGTATTTTAATAAAATGGTTAATGTTAATATATTCTTTACCGCATACATTAAAATATTATACCATACAATATATTGTAAATCAAAACCCAAAAATATAACAATTAATAATTAGGATCAAAAATATTTGCTCGCGTGACTGATTATAACCAATGAAATATGCGAGTGTCACTCACGGAAAAATTTTATTATTATTGCTAACTCAAAAAAGAAATATCATGACGCATACTCATATTTACTTATTGAGAAATCCCTTTGCAAAATAAATTCATTCCCATTACCAAGAGAAAATATTAGGGAGTAAAAAAAAAAATTTGTATTTGATTATTTTGGTCTTGAATTTTTAATTTTCTAAATATGTTATTATGAATAATGATGATTAGTTTGATTATCTTTGAATCTAATCTTTTAAACATAACAACAAATAAAAAATAACGATTTTTTTAACTCTGAATGCGTTTAAAATCACGAATCACGTGAAATTTAATTTTATTAAAAATTTTTTTTGGAATTTTTTTTTTTTTTTACAAATAAAGTATTTTATACAAAAAAAAATTTCTTTTGAATACTACAAGTGAATATTATTAGTTTTTAATATTTTAATTAATAAAAATATATTTATGTTTTTTTTTTTTTTTTTTGACCAACCCAACCTCTTCCCCTTCCGCTTTTTTTAATTTTAGCTAAATTTTAGCTCTTTTTATTGTGTGTTGCCAAATGAGCCGTCAAACATTCTCTGGAACATGCAGCGACAACTTGGCATTTACTACATACTAGCAATTTCCAGATGTCACTTAACTCTTTAGGCTCATAGTCACAACTTACACAGATTGGCTTCACTTTTGGAATTTTGCTCTTGAGCTCCTTCATTTTTGATTGTGACTTGTTCACCAACTTGTTTGCAGTTTTGAAATTGCACTCTCCAATTCGTCTGCAAGTTTCATATAATCGTATCGCTTCGTCATATTCTTGATCAGCTTCGGCTGTCATGGCTAAACAATAATTAATATGTATTCTTATAGCCCGACATTTTTGAAAATCGCTTTGTCTTAATTTCTTTATTACTGCGGGATCTTGCAATGTTGACTCAATGTGTCTCATGGCACGAATTCCGGTCATCCAGATATCGTCATCCTTCTTTCTATGCATTTGATTTCTAAAAATCTCCGATAATCCCGCGATTACCTCTAATAAAAGGGATACATCCCATTTTTCATTTGGGATCATATAAATTAGCTTAAGAGCTAAAAGGTAATAAGCCGCTGAAGAAGGATAATCTGGATTTACATCTGAAACTCCTCCCCTGTAAACTAAACCTAATTTTGCTGCAGCGCAAGCACTTCCTAACGTTGTTGCTTTTTCTAATAGTTCCACCGACTTGGCAAAGTCTTTTGAAGTTGCTTTTGATTCTGCTTCACATAAAAGGGTGGTGACCTGGCTTACAACTGGAGGCAAGACATCTTTCTTTTTTTGTAAATTGAGGATTGAAGATCCTCGATTTGATTCAGAGGAAGAAGAACTGGAAAGTTCTTCAAAGTCCTCGGGCACCAGGGTCCTAAAATTTACTGTTTCCGACTTCTCAATTTTTTGCTGCTTTTTTAGCAACCCCGCGAAATTATAAAGACAAGCTCTCATGTTGTGTTATAAAAATTATAAAAATTATAAAAAAAGTGGAAATAAAAAAAAATATTTTAATTTTTTTTAATTTATTGAGTGATTTTTTTTTTTTTGTGAATGTTCTTTTATGGATGAAAGGTCAAAACTGTCGGAGGGAAATCGGGGTTATTTATACCTAAAGTAATGAGAATGTAACATCATATAATCAATCAATCAATAACTTCATTAGGTAGGATTATCATTATATATAATGTTTGACAAACAATAAAATGAAATGGGGGAATCGAAAACAAACAATTAAAGGTTGACGAATAATATTTTTGATTTTTTTTGTGCTCAACATAAAAAAAAAACGAAATAAAATAAAATGAGTTTCTTTTTCTAACCAATGATAAATATTTCTTCTTAAATAAAATATTTTTAATGATTATTTAAAGTTTTATATTATATTTATATATTTATTATATATTATAATAAATAAAAAAAAAATGGGGGAAAGACAAAGAATTCAAAGAGAAAAAAGATAACGTTTTGATAGTAAGTAGATCCTTTCAATAATTAAGACAATAATTAAGACGAAAAAGAAGAAACAATTTCAAATAATTACGAAGTTAGGTTAAATATAAAAAAGTTTTCACATGAATTCATTCATAAAAATGGGTGGGGCTGATAATTTTTATAAACAACGAAGTTTTTTTTTTTATGTACGTGAATATATATATCATTTGAAAAGGTAAAAATACGATAAAATAAAGTAAGATTTTCATGGATTTCAGCCTTTTCATTCAAAAAAAAGGGTAGTGTGAAAAAAAAATAATGTTTACAAATAAATTAAGCTTCAAAAAAAAAAAAAAAAAAAAAATTTATTTATTTTTTTTTCTCGTTTTTTCCTAAAAAGAAAAAATAAATGTGAATCCTGTCACGAGATTACTTCACGTTTTTTTTCAAATATTTTTTTTATCCATCTATTAATAAAAATTTGATAAAATTTTTTCAATTTTTTTTTAAAAAAAATTTGAAGAAATTTTTTTTTTTTAATAAAATAAATTAAAAAAAACGGATAAAAATTTTGATAAAATTGATTATGGTTGATATTCTTATTGCATTAAAAAAGTGCATCAATCATTAAAATTTAACCAATAGTTTATAAAATAACTCGACATCACCAGGTCACCAGGTCTCATATGTCCTCATAGGACTCAAATCGTTACCATTAAATGATAAGATTTATATTTGACGTACTAATCTGGAGATTAGTAATGGGTTACCCCCTTTTTTGGTCATACAACAGTTAATTTTTAATTTAAATACCATATGTAGAAGGATAATTTGTAATTTTGGTCGATTATTTGAAATTGCTTAACACGGAGAATGATTTATTTAGTTAAATATAACAAAACATATTAGATAACGCCCAAGAGAAACTAGTTTTCTTAAAAAACTGGCGTAAAATAAAATGATTTACATACAAAAAACCTTTTTATTGAAATTAACCGTCATGAGATTTTTTTTAGAATTCAGAATATTTAAAGTTGATCACTTCCGATTATATTAATTAAGTTTTAAAAATGGGTTGCATTTTAATTTTTTTTGAAAAAAATACAAATGAAATGAAATCATGAAATTAATTTATTATAACTGGTTATATATTTTTATATAAAAAAAAAATAGAATCAACCTTTTAATGGAACTTTATTTCTAAATATCGAAATGAAAATCCATCACGAGACATTGTAAGAAACCACATGTCCTTGCACGAAATCTTTTTATTAACAATTTTGTTGGTCCGTTATTTTATTACACGTATTTGTAAAATAATATAAGCCTCTTAACGGAGTTTATATATAATTGAAATTCCACTTATCTGCACAAAACCTTTACATAATATGCAGTATTCCCATAAACTTTTAAGCCCAATGCTAAGAAAACAATAAGTTAATATCGGATTTAGATTTATTCAAGTCAGATAAGTGGAACGCGTACGAGAATTTTAGGTGACCACAATACAATTCGTGGAATTATCTTCCGGGTAAATTATATGGTTAACTTTTAATTGTGTAACGTTATTAACAATTAACGATTATTTTATCATATCATTTAAACCTTTTTTGAATTTTAATTAAGGCTTTTTTTCTTGGCTGAATAATTTTTTTATCTATGTATCATTACCAATTTAAGCATGTCATTTTTTTTGAAGGATATCTATCATGAAGGTAAAAATGGAAGAATTATGAAATTATACATACATACAGTATATACATACATATATATACATACATACATGTATATATATATATTATTTATTTATTTATGTATTATATTGTATTCAAAAGTAATAATAAGATGACCACGTGAAATTTCTACCTACATTTTAAACTGTGCATTTAGTACATACTTTATCGGTATAGTTTTTACCGCTGCCGGTAGTCATTTTCAAAAATGGAAGAATATTATCGGTAAAAAAAACAACCGACCGATCCGACCGATTAATTATTAAATTAATATTTTCGATTCCAAAAATGATCATATTATGGATTCATATTATGTATTAATCATATTATTCTCATAGTTAAAATTTATTATTATTTGTCGCAATTTTTGGAATTTTTGGTGATAAGGTTTATAATAAAGTTAGTTATGCGAGTCCAGTTACCGGAATAAATCATGATTTTTTTTTCACAATTTTTAATTATTTTATATAAATATTTTTTTGTTTACGAATTGCGCACGCCCCAACATGAAATCATTCTAAATTTTATATGAAAAAATTTAAGAATATAATCAATTCTTTTATAAGAACCAATTGTTAATGTTTTAATTATTAATAAAATTATTTTTATTTCTTAATTTATTTATTTATTTATTTATTTTATTTGTTCTTTTCGTGTCATCACATTCATAAGATACAGTTTGATAAAAAATTAAAAGTAAAATTTAAATATATACTTTAAAACACTCATTACGGTTTTCTCCAGAGTGAAGTTTAATATATGACTCATATATAATAAAAAGAATTTTTTTTTTGCAATTAAAAATTCGTTAAAAAGGAGAATGTAACAAAGTAAGTTAGTTCTATTGTCGAATCTGCAAGAATATGCAAGATTATGTATTTTATTTCTATTTAAAGTAATCATTCCTGATTCCTCCATAACGTTCAACATAAATATGAACAAATTATCGTAAACAAAAGTTATAATATATTCTATCAAGTTTTCAAACTAGGGAAAAACGATATTTTTTAAAAAAAAAGTCGGGTTTTTTTCTTAGTATTATAAAATAAATTACTTATTTTAACAATAAAAAGCCAAAAAAAGTTAAATTGCCGATCCGCCACAATTTGGATCGGCGAAATGGTGGAATGATTTCTTTGAAAAAGAGTATTTTGAAAAAAAAGTATTTTTTTTTTTTTTTTTTTATCAATGAAATCTTTTTTTGAATTTTTTTTTTGAACGAACCTTTTTTTAACCAAATTATTCAAATATTTTTTTTAAGTTTATAAAAAAAATATATTTATCTTTTATACAATAAAAACTTTAAAAAAATTTGTTTAAATTAGTCAGATTTTTTTATATTTTTTTTTATAGTAAAATAGTTAAATCCGTCGAATCCCGTAAAACCCGCAATATCCCGTCATTCTTGTTTAAATAACAAATATGCACTTTTGAAACTAAAAAAGATTCAAAATCCATGTGATATTTTACAAATCAAGATTAACAACGTTTTAAACCCCACAATTATTTTAAGAAAGTTTAAAATAACAATGAAAAATTCGAAATTATTTTTTACATTATAATTATTAGTGCGCTCCACCACCCTAAAAATAAGTATTTTTATAAACGTTATTTTTATTTTTTTAGATTATCAAGATATCATTGTTGTTATATAATAATTATATTTATTTTGAAACATTTAATTGCATTAAATTAATAAATATATTATTTAAATTATAACTTTGTCGGTCGTTAAAGTTTGAAATCAAATTCTTTTACAATTTTTTTTAATTTTTTTCGAATTCTATTAATCTTTGTAACGGATTTCGCATTAATTTGCTCAATTATCATTGGCAATAGTATTTTCTTTAAATGTATCGTATTGTAAGTAGGTGTAGGTAAAAGTAGAAGCCTACATTTGGCAGCCCATACCGTAACCAATGACCTGGAATTTAATGTATGAATACATATATGTACAGTCCCGGACTTGAAATATGAATTCTATGCCAGCCCGATTAAAACATTGAAGACTCATGAATATTTATTTAATAATCGAATGTTTTTAAATAAATAAATTCGATCAATAAACAAAGCGCATCTGTGACACGATTAAAATTTAAACCATGCTATATTAATAATATACAATCACTAAATAGATGTGATTATTATAATCTCTTGTAACGCGGAAATATTGGAAATACTGTATTTAACGACACAATTTTATTATTTATTACAAGAAAAAAATTTTTTACATTCCAAGATATTTGAAAATTTGACTTTCATAAAAAAAAAAAAAGTCATTTTATTTAATTATTTATTATAAAATTTTTTACTGTATGTGACTACTATTAGTAGTTTCTTTTCTATATAACAGCCTGAATAATACAGAAATATAAATTTGGAATATATATTTTTTTATTTTTATTTTTTATTTTTATTTATTTATTTATTTATTTATTTATTTTGCTTTATAAGTTTCATGTCCGAATGTTACTTTTTATTCTGTTAATTTTTTAATAGTTATTTATTATATCGTCGCAGCTATACAGCACTTTTAAAGAAAAATTTTTTTTTTTTTTTTTTGAAAAGAGTAAAGACATAAACCATAAACAACTATTTAAAATTATTATAATATATTATAATTTGTTTTTTTTTTGCTACATAGAATATAAATTGAACTCGATATGATGGCAACTTTCCAGTCTTTAGCTAGTTTGGCTATCAATTCTCGATAAACCAAATTATTAACTTATGAAAACTTTTTTTTTTTTTCCTCCCAAGCGAGCCCTTACTATGGACGAGGCTCAAACCGAACCACTTATAAATAAATTGATTTTATTACTACAGTCAGACCTTGATATACCGATATTCGATTATACCGATATATATTAAAAACTCGATATAACGATAAAATTTTACTTTCTTACACTTCCCTGCTATAAACTTTCATTCTTTCAATATACATTTCGAAGTTTAATTTCGCCAATTTTTGATTTTGATGAATTCGAAACACTCATTAAGTAAAATTTTTAAGGTATCATAACGTCCGACATTCCATACATGTTGAAATATTTAAGCATTTATTTGATTTTCTTGGTTCTTTAAACATTGAAATTAAAAGTTTCAATTATCGCAAAATACTGTTTATCCCAATTACCCAATCACGGGACTGGCCCATTTCACCGACAATCATTTCACCGACTACCTACATACAGTTTTTGAAATCCCTAACCCTAATTCTAACCCTAACTCCTAATTCTAACCCTAATTTTCTTAACCCTAACTCTTTTCCTAACTTCCTAAATTCCCTTGTTAGATGATTGTCGGTGAAATGATTGTCCGGTGAAATGGATGCGACCCAGCAATGGTTCACGTGCGTATGACTGCGTATGACTGCGTGTGAAACTTTGGAGTAAAAATGAATTGGGTGGTCCGTTATTTTTGCAAATAGCTGTAAACTTGGGTCAAATCGATGTTTTACTAGATTATACTGCGGGATAGTCATAATTAAAACTTTGATAATGCAGATTTTTGGATAAATCCAATATCCGTTTACAAATACTAGTCCTGTTCAATTCTATTCTGTTCCGTTCTGATTCGATTTTTTGCTAAATTTTTGAACTAATCAAATTCATTTAAAAATCGGATTAACCACCAGATCAACAGATTAAAAATTGATGTTCATATGCAATATGTGCTTGGATTTTTGATTGATACAATTGGTTGGAAATAAACGGAACAGATTAAACACGATTTTTCTACTCAATTTATTCCACTTTTTTAATTGGCTAAAATTAATTTCACTAAAATTGATCAGAACGGAGCAGAATAGAATTGAACAGAGCTACTATATAATCTAACGTTTTTATTTACTAACACTAAAAAAAATTTTTTTAGAAAAATGATCATTCATCGAAGTTTTTCCCAGAAAAATTTTTATTAGGATAAAAAAGTTCACCAATCAGGTTAATAAAGTAAAACATATGAACTTCTCTTTTCCTATTATTTTTAAGTTACGAAAACGTGCCTCAAAAAAACTTTAATGGTACTGTATGCATATGTGATATGACATCAAAATAGTGCATGGAATTCCCATGGATTATGCAGGAATTTAACGGGATCTGTGCAAATCTTACATCATACAAATCTCATAAAATTCCGCGTAACGGTTAATTAACCCCATTCCCTGCATCAAGATCAACAGCCCAAATTCTGTATTTGGTTTTTTTATGACAACTATGTTTAATGCTAAACTATATTATTTTGAACCCATAAACGTTCCCGCATCCCGCATTACGGCATTAGTAAGCATAATGAATTTTGTATGATGCTAAGAATTAAAAATAAATAACTTGGTCTAGTCGACCAAACTTCACCCCCGATGAAATTTCTTTTTTCGTGAAATAAAAATAATTCATTCAAATTTAAGATAAATCAAAAATTATATTAAATTATATTAAATCTTCGATAATGAGTTATCCGCAAAAAAAATTGATAAAAGATATTGATCCTAACGAGGTTCAAAAATTTAAAAAATCATTTGATAATAATATTACTAAAATATTAACAGAAGGTGATGAAGGATATGAAGAGAGCATATTGAGATGGGCTGATAATTCAATTAGAAAAGCAGGAATTGTTGTTCAAGCGACATGTCTTGATGATATCGTTAAAACTGTTAATTTTGCTAATAAAAATAATTTGGATTTTGCTGTATGTTGTGGTGGTCATTCAACTTCTGGTAGTTCAAGTTCTGAAGGAGGAATAGTATTAAATATGAGAAAATTAAATAAAGTAAGAGTTGATACTGAAAAGAAATTAATTTATGCTCAAGGTGGTGCATTATTCGGTGAAGTTGATAGTGAAGCTTGGAAATATGGGTTAGCTACCGTAGGAGGTATAGTTCATCATACAGGAATTGGCGGATTATCATTAGGAGGTGGTTTTGGTTACTTAACAAGTAAACATGGATTAACAGTTGATAATATCATGGGAGCTACAATAGTTACTGCAGATGGTGAAGTAAGAGAATTATCAGCTAACAAGAATGAAGATTTATTTTGGGCGATTAGAGGATGTGGAATTAATTTTGGTGTTGTTTATGAATTTATTTTTCAAGCTCATGAACAAAAAGAAATTGTCGCCGGTTTTTTAGCATTTCCTGCTGAAAAATTAGATTCTGCCGTTGAAGCCTCTAAAGCATGGCTTAAAAATCGTGGAACTGATGAAAATATCACCTTTGTCATTAATAGACTCCCTCCGGAAAATAAGGTATTTATATAATATCCTAGCTTATATATTATATATATTATAACGCAGATATTTACGTTTTTGATTCTTTTTAGCCAGCCATCACGTTCATATTATTTTCTGATGATCCATCGGAACAAGTTTTTCGAAAAAAATTTTCACTTATTTATGAATGTGGTGAACCAATATTTGAAAAAGTAGAACGTATGCCATATCCCAAATTAAATATGTTATTGGATGAATCCACCGACTTTGGAGATCGTAAAGCAGTACTCAACGCGCAAATTGATTATGTTAATATCTCAAGCGTTCGTGAAGCCTATGAATCCTTTGTTAATTTTACAAATGAAAATCCGGAAGCCGCTCAAACACATATTGAAATTGATTTAATTGATAGCAAAAAAATTGCTTCAATACCTTCTGATTCTACAGCATTTCATCCTCGTAAACAATTTTATCACGTAGTTATAGTTCAAAGATGGAAAACTAAAGAGTGTGATAAAATTGTTTATGATTGGTCAAAAAGTATTCAAAGTATTTTTAATAAAGATGGAGATAAATCTCTTTACGTTAATTTTGTGGATACTACTACGGATCAAGCATATAATAATGAAGAGATTTTGAAAAATGTATGGGGTAAAAATTATGAAAGATTGAAAGAATTGAAAAGAAAATATGATCCAAACGTTTTTTTCAGAAAAGGTGCTGTCATCTTTCCATGATTTATTAAATATTAAATATTTTTAAGAATTATTTTTTATATATATATTTACTTTATAGTATGTAAATTTTTCATATTTTAAATTTTAAATGAGCCTTATTATATTTTATTATATTTTTTATTATCTAATAAAAATCATTTATTAAAAGATTATGATATTGTAATTTCTTGATTTGACGAATTATGTATACTTTATAGTATGTAAATTTCTCATACTTAAATTTTATATTTTATTATATTTTATTACCTAATAAAAATCATTTATTAAAAGATTATGGTAATTTCTTGATTTGAACGAATCAATTAAAACGACATCAATTTTAAAAAATCAAATATAAAATATAATTGTTACATATATACTGTATATTGATATTATCATTATCTTATGTCTTATTGAGTTTTTCATCACAATTTTTCGGTATCGGGACTTTTCGCCGAAGCCATTTCGCCGAAGGGATATTTCTCCGACCCTATAAAAAAAATTCTAGAAAAAACTCCGATAAATGATCATTTTTCTAGTTTTCATTCCGAAGAAACAGACACGTGATCATTTTTCTGAAAAATTTTTTATATGGCGAAGGGACGTTTCACCGAAATACGTACTTTATCGTTAGTATAATCGAAAAGTACCGTAACAAAATTTCGATTTTTTTTTGTGAATTTTACACGCGGAAAATAATAAAATTTAATGATTATCAAGTAAATTTTTTCGATCTATATATGAATCATCAACGTGACAACGTCTAAGTTCTAACAAAAAAAAAATAAAATTAACTTTTATTATCTATAATTTAATACACTATTAATATCTACACGGCGCGTAGATATAGGAAAATATTCTCGTATCGTGTGAACGAATAATTAACGCGCAAAAATAAACGAACGATTCATTATAGTAAATATTTTAAACTAGTTTTATAATTAGATAGATTTACTAAAAACATTTAATGGTTAAAAAAACAACACGCTACTATATTAATTTAGATAAATGGTATAAATGGTTATATAATAGGGTATTTCACCGAAAATCGTTTCACTGATAATCAACTCACCGACAGTAAATTTTACAAACAGGATCAATTGTTTCACAAATGGCAATTTCACCGATGGGTTCATTTCTTTGACAGGATTATTTCACCGACAAATACTAAATGAGTAAAAGATCCATTGATTATTTTTTTGTAAATATTATTTCATAATATAATGAACGGTAAAATATATAATATTTATTCAACGTATAACTTAAAATTTCATATCATAATACCGTCTATAAACACTAAATGCTTAATGTATTTACTAAATAAAATAATGTATTTAACATCCCTGTAAAAATAGTCGATCCGTTTTTTATATTCCATCTTTTTTCATAAAAGGCTCATTTCCGGGATTAATAACCTTATATCACGGAATTTATCGAATTATTTTCATTTTCCGTGAATGGATCCGTGAAAGGCTCATTTTTACGGAGATTTTACAGAAATAACGGATAAAATTTTTTATAGGGCATATTTAACATGTAACATAGATAAATACTCCTAACATTAAAAATTGGTTATAAAAATACTATAAAATTTGTGTCTTTGTGATGCTGAATGATTTTAGGTAAAATGATTCTCAGCGAAATAGCCCTGTCGGTAAAATGACCCTGTTAGTAAAATGATTCTGTCGGCGAAATGATTTCCGGTGAACTCTCTATCGGTAAGTTGATTGTCGATGAAAAATTGTCGGTGAAATAAACCGAATCTAAATGATATTGAACGGGCGCCAAAAGTATCGGTCGAAGACCGATATAACCCTGTTCAATGACAGTATCCCCATAAAAAAATTCTGGAGAAAACCATCGTTTTTCTAGTTTTTATTCCGAAGAAACTCAGACATGTGGTCATTTTTCTGAAAAATTTTTTATAGGGTATTATGATCCTATCATTAAGATTAGTGCGCGTGCTACGGTGCTAGTATTATTGTTATATATATTAAAAATTGATTGAATAAATTATATTCCCGGACGGGGATAAATTAGCCCGTTACTGCGTCGCTGCATTTTTAAAACTTTGGGATTTTGACTGTCAAGATTTTTAACTGTCAGAATTTGTGACTATCGGGATTTTATTTCAACGGGATTAGGGTTTGTCAGGAACTTGGTGTCGGGATTGTAGACTGTCGATTTTATGGTTGTCAGGATTTTGTGGTAAAGCCATTCGAGGGGACATATATATAATTGGTTAATTTTGATAAATCTTAAAATAAATTTGTTTAGGTTCTACTTGGTCTTTTTTATCTTTTGCATGGAAATCTTTAAATACAATTTAAAAAAGAAAGAAAGGTATTTTATTGAGGGGCTCGTAAATTTCATATTTTTCAATAATAAATATTATTAATATTAATATAAAATAAATTTAAGTATTATTACTTAATTTTTAAATTGTATATTGACTTCATTACCTTTACCAACTTGATCGTTAAAATTTTTGAATCAAATTATTTTGTCAAATGAGATCTTTTAAGATTTTATATTTATCGTTATATATAACATATAAAAATCGTTTATGAATTTGATAACGATTTTTTTCATTAAACCGAGTGTAATTGAGTTAATGATCACATGTCTGGATTTTTTTTGGAATAAAAAACTAGATGATCATTTGTTGGGAAAATTTTTTATAGGGTATCTTTTTTTCGTTCATCAATCAGGCATTATTATTTAACAAAGTAAAACATATGGACGTATGACGTAATATGTGATAGGCATCATCCTGTACTTTGACTAATTTGGCTTTTTCATGAACAACTATTATAGGCTCATAAATCATAATATGCTAAACTATATTATATTAAATCATATCCCATATTATGTTGTCATAATTTTTTTTTACTTTCTTCTATAGTTATCTAAATCAATCAAATGGCTTCCGAATTAATAAGTATAATGAACTTTTTATGATCAGATTAGGTAAGTCCCGACGCTAAGAATTAGAAATAAATAAACTTGGTGACGGTCGATCAAATTCTCTATTTTGATGAAATTTCTTCGTGAAATAAAACAATTCATTCAAATTTAAAAGATAATCGAATCAAAAAATATATTAAATCTTCGATCATGAGTTATCCGCAAAAAAAATTGATAAAAGATATTGATCCTAACGAGGTTCAAAAATTTAAAGAATCATTTGATAATAATATTACTAAAGTATTAACAGAAGTTGATGAAGGATATGAAGAGAGTATAACGAGATGGGCTGATAACTCAATTAGAAAAGCAGGAATTGTTGTTCAAGCGACATGTCTTAATGATATCGTTAAAACTGTTAATTTTGCTAATAAAAATAATTTGGATTTTGCTGTATGTTGTGGTGGTCATTCAACTTCTGGTAGTTCAAGTTCTGAAGGAGGAATAGTATTAAATATGAGAAAATTGAATAAAGTAAGAGTTGATACTGAAAAGAAATTAATTTATGCTCAAGGTGGTGCATTATTCGGTGAAGTTGATAGTGAAGCTTGGAAATATGGGTTAGCTACCGTAGGAGGTATAGTTCATCGTACGGGAATTGGTGGATTATCATTAGGAGGTGGTTTTGGTTACTTAACAAGTAAACATGGATTAACAGTTGATAATGTGATGGGAGCTACAATAGTTACTGCAGATGGAGAAGTAAGAGAATTATCAGCTAACAAGAATGAAGATTTATTTTGGGCGATTAGAGGATGTGGAATTAATTTTGGTGTTGTTTATGAATTTATTTTTAAAGCTCATGAACAAAAAGAAATTGTCGTCGGTTTGTTAGCATTTCCTGCTGAAAAATTAGATTCGGCCGTTGAAGCCACTAATACATGGCTTAGAAATCGTGGAATTGATGAAAATATCACCTTTATCATTAATAGACTCCCTCCGGAAAATAAGGTATTTATATAATATCCTAGCTTATATACGATATATACGATATCTATTACAACGCGGATATTTACGTTTTTGATTCTTTTCAGCCAACCATCAAGCTCGTGTTATTTTCTAATGATCCATCGGAACAAGTTTTTCGAAAAACATTTTCAATTATTTATGAATGTGGTGAACCAATATATGAAAAAGTAGAACGTATGCCATATCCCAAATTAAATATGTTATTGGATGAATCCTCCAACTATGGAATTCGTAAAGCAGTACTCAGCGCGCAAGTTGATCATTTTAATATCTCAAGCGTTCGTGAAGCCTATGATTCTTTTGTCAATTTTACAAATGAAAATCCGGAAGCCACTTACTCATTTATCGCAATTGATTTAATTGATGGCAAAAAAATTGCTTCAATACCTTCTGATTCTACAGCATTTCATCCTCGTAAACAATTTTATAACATAGCTATAATTCAAAGATGGAATACTAAACACTATGATAAAATTGTTTATAATTGGGGAAAAAATGTTCAAAGTATTTTTAATAAAGATGGAGATAAATCTCTTTATGTTAATTTTATGGATACTACCACAGAACATGTATATAAAAATGAAGAGATGTTGAAAAATGTATGGGGTAAAAATTATGAAAAATTAAAAGAATTGAAAAGAAAATATGATCCAAACGTCTTATTCAGAAAGGGTGCTGTCATCTTCCCATAATGTATTAGATAGGATTTTTGGAATTATTTTTTATATATACTTTATAGCATGTAAATTTTTCATATTTTAAATTTTAAATGAGCCATATATTATATTATCCAATAAAAAATTTTATGATATTTAACGAAATTAATTTAAAAAATCAAATATAAATATAAATGTTAATATTTTGTCACATTAAAGAGTAATTGTGCACTGCTTTTTTAACTCTATTAATTGCATATAAATTTTTTCTTTTTCTTCTGATGAAATTGTTGATGTTTTAGCATCTAATCTTGATTATTCTTCTTGTAATAATTTTCTGTTAAATGATGAATCTGGTGTCACTGATATGTAGTGCTTCGATCCGGATGAAAACTTGAATATTTTCATGTGACGATTATGGCTGAGAAAGATTATGAATTTCAGATTTAAACAGACTATAATTTAAACCAACATTAAAGTATTATTATCCCAAAAATTCATACTAATTCTGGCCAAACTCATAGTGCCAGCGAAATTTAATGAAATTCAATCCGGATGAAAATCCGGATAAAACCGCTACGGATCGAAGCACTACTGATATGAGCGTATGTGATCAATTTTTTTTTTTGTAGGGGCTTCTTCAGCTTTCTTACTACAGTCAGAACTCGATATAACGAACCCTCCGGTTCAATGAGAAAAATCGGTATATCAAAATTTATAAGTTTTATAATTGTTATAACGATTTTTATATGAATCTTAAAAAATCGCTTTCTTTATCGTGAAATTCGTTATATCGCATAGTCGTTATATCGAGTCCTGACTGTAATTAATTAATCATTTGACAAAATGATGTGATTCAAAAATTGGTTAGGAAAAGTTGTAAGGGTAACATTAAAAAAAATATTAAATAATCCATATATATATATATATCACATGTTAAGTACTTTCAGAAAAATGATCAACTATCACTGAAGATTTATTAGAACGTTTAGCAGGAATCACGTTAGTTTATCTCAGAAAATAAACGTAAAAATACTGAACAATAAGGTGGCAATGAAAATTTGATTAGTCAGAAATTAAATTGACAGATCAATTGAATTACTATTCATGGACAAAAGATATGGAAGTGCAGACTATCTCTTTTTTCATAAAGTTAGCTAGTCTAATTGGCTAAAATGTTAATGGAATATATGTATAAAAGAGATCATTCAAAGCACAACTTTAAATAATAATATATTACCGTACCGCACTGCACATAATACCCCGGGTATTATACAAAATACCTGATTTAAAAATTATATAATACCCGTGGGCACATTGTGAGATACCGGGTATGAGGGGTACATAATAATTTTAACCAGGATTAAGCTAAAGTTACCAGAATTAAGGGGGTACTAATTGAGAGTAAGAATTTTATATCTAGTCGGGTCTTATAACGTGGGGTACTAACTTTGGGGGATACTATAGGCAGTGTTGTACGGTAATGTAATAAATTTGGTTAAGACTATAAAAATAATTGTTTATTGCTTAGTCTTATCCTCGTTTAATATGGTTGTTGAATATTTGTTTTGTTTCAAATATAGTTAATAATAATGGAAAGATTATCACAATATTTCGAACAATTTTTATAAAGTACTTTTATAATCTTGTATACTTTTCAAATATTATTATATTATTAAAAATTTTTATAGACTAATGCATCATTGTACCATTCTAAATTAAGTTGATTGAAGGCCCAACACTTTAGCGCAAATCAAAGTGTATTTATTTTGTTATACTGAATCATACACTATATATTTCATATAAAGTAAAATTCGAATAACAAAAGAGCGACTTTTATTAGAAGTTTTCACAGTCCTGAGACACTTTATTTACCGAAGTGATGCTATCATAAAATGGAAATTCCTTACTTAACGTTAGTCGCGCCTCGCGCGCAATCTTAAGTTGATCGTAATGATTGGGCAATCACATTAAGGGAAGCGTTTGAATCGATTTTTTTTCAAAGCTTAAAATTTATTATGTGAGGATGCCAATGTTTGAATGATCAAGATCACGTACCGTCATACCGAGCATTTAATAATTAAAAGCTTCTGCTGAGCTAAATATTTAACTTATTTCATTATGTTAGTAATGGATTGCGAAATCAATAATTTTATATTATAGTTTATTCTATGGATTCAGAGACATCGAAACGCGTATTATCAGGTATTTGATTTTAAATAATGAATAAATCTGTAAAAATGTCAAAATGATTCATATTTATATATCATTTTTTTTTAATATTCAATTTCGTATAATTTCCAGAATTTTTCTTTTTTTTATACATTCACTTATTAAGTATAATTACGGTAAGTATAATGAAAAAAAAAATATATAAATATAATGATAGAATCATATAAATCATACAAAATAAAAAAAATTATATCAGATATTGTATTCCATTCATTCATTACCCAATTTTTTTTAATGTCATGCGTGTTAGATATCGTGACGATTTTTCTTTTTTTACCATAATAATATTTTACCATAATAGTATTTTATCATAATAGTATTTTATCATAATATTATCATAATATTATCATAATATTATTTTACCTTATTACCAACTATTTACAGTAAATTTATTTTTAGTTTTTTTTTTCTATTATTTTAAGTTTTACACCTACACTTAATCCGAATTGTATATCATTACTATATTTCATTAAATAATTGTAAAAGATCGTTAAATGTGATACAGTTTTATATTTGTTATTAAATACATTAAAAAGATCGTAGTATTTTAAGTAATCTATGTATATTATTGTATTGATAATAAAATATTATTATTTATTGTTCTAATTAATTTATGAAGTAATAAAGAAATCTAATTATAGTAAAAATAATCTAAATCATTCATACTTGAGAGAGAACATTTAGAACATTTACAACAATAAAAAATTTAGGTAACATGAATATTTATTTAATATTGTAACTTAATTTAGGGATTTCTTAATTGATTATTTAATTTTTTTTGAAATCAAAAAATTTATTAGTCGGAATTTAACTTGATCGATATCTTAAAAATAATAATAATAAAATTCAATTAACCCCATGCATTGTAGATCTATTTAATTAAATACATCAAATGTGTTATATAATATATATTAAATTATTATTATTAATTCTATAGAAGTAAATTTTTAAAGGTTCTTATCTTAAAATATTTATAAATTTTATTGCTTACGAAAACGCCAAGGAATAGTAATGATCATGAATAATTTAATTATTATACACAATTTTTCTTGATCGTCGAGACGTCAACACTTTACATATACACGTGACTATAGCGGTAAATCACGTTCAGAATTATACGGTATAATTGTTAATACAATTTACATTTTTTTTTTTACTTTATTACTTGTTAACCTTAAAGAGAGTATTCGGCTTCAATTTTTACCGATAAAGGATATTATAGGAATAACGTAAGCATTATTAAAAAGGGTATAGCGTATATGTAATTAGTAATCAAAGTAAAAGAATCTATACCATGATTACTAAAATATTTAGATGTTTTCTAATGTCGATAAATGCTGTGGATCGTATTACCAGATAATTAATGCAGGTGTTTACATAACTGGAACAAAGTGAATGCATTATGAAATATCAACCAAATAAAATGACATGGTTTGGCGTTATTGCATCATTATTAAACGCTGATATTAATAACAACTATGAATCATGATACATTAAATTATTCTGATGGATGCTGATACAAGTACGATAATCAAACGCCAAGCATTACGATACGAAAAATAAACCTAAAATTAGCTACACAATGATTTTCTACAATTATTTGTCTGATCCTTGTAACAGATTTATCAAAATAAATCGTGCGGGGGATATCGATTTAAAAGAAGATATTTATTTATTACATTCATTTAATAATTGATACTATGCTCTAGGACTTGAATAATTAATTAACGATTTTTAACTTGTAATGAAATCTTATCCAAAGAATTTTTTTTCAATTATTTCCATATAAAGACGACTTATTATACGAATTTAGAAATTATCAAAACCAGTAAATTAAATAATGATATTGTTACATAATATAATCATGTGCATTTAATATTTGGTCTCTAACTGTATCACACTTAATGATCGATAATCAATATATAGAATATAGTAATGATATACACAAAGAGAAAGGGATAACCGCTATAAATATATGATACATAAATAAAACTATCCGTAAAATTAATTTTTGTAACAAATATGACAAATCTAATTATAAAGTTATTAAAATTCACAGAGAATAAATAGCGAATAGATAAAGATTATTATGGATTTAAACATAATTCTGGCCGAGATCATTTTAAAAAGTAAGTTACCATAGTTCTGGCAAAAGATTATCCTGGCTCGCATCAAGTATTATGTGTTACGTCAGTTACATGATCTTTGACGATAAAATTATAATATCTTTTAAACTCCCACATTGAAATTGAACGAATACTGCAGCTAGAATAAAAATTAGTAACGAATAGCACCGTGTGGTTTATCGGCAAACGAAAGCACTATAGTTGTACATTTCCAGAAATAAGCACTGGCCGAGGTCATCATAATGTGGGCCAAAATCGTTGTAATTCTCATAAAGGTAAACTATAAGTCGAGGACAATTTGAAAATTAAAAATTATGAATTATCCTCGTTAAAAAAAAAATTTTTTTATTCTTTAATTAATGCAATTCATCATTGTTTTTAATATAAACAACAAATTTCTTTCCAATACCAATAACATTCTTTCGTATCCTTCTATGATTCTGATTGAGATTACATTTATTATCGATTGAAATTAACTTTGTAACAAAAATAAAATTTATAATTCCACCTTCTCTTTTATTAATGAACAAATTATCATTCCCAATTACAATTTTAGAAGCACCTTTAGCACCTTTATCATCATCATCGAAATCTTCAATTTCAAAATAAAGATTGGAAACATCATGCTGAGTAACCCGAGTAACATTATTAATTTCTCCTGAAACTTGAATAATTCCATTTGGAAATTGTGAGAAATTAATTATTCCAATTTCATTCTCATCATTCGTAAATTTACTTTTAATCACTTTTGTAACTTTACATCCTATCGGAATGTCTTCTTGATATAGGTTTAAATACGTATTATTATTATTATCAGGAACCGTAATCATCGAATTATTTTCGTTAATAGTCAGTTGTAATAATAATTCAACTGGACTTTGTATGTGTGTCACAAGTATCCAAAGACATACAGATAATAACATTATGGCCAACGTTAAATCGGATGCCATTTTTTTTATTATGATATAATAAGAAAAGATTTTTTTTTCTTTTTCTTGAGAAGAAAAGGTAAAAATAAAGGTAGGCGGAATATTCGGGTGAGTTTCAGTAAAAGCATTTCTTTTTGGGCGTATTTTTTGTTTTTGTTGATCACACTTTGTAACAATCAAAGTTTATAAAGTTTTACTTATTATTTCTTTTTATTTAGAAATAAACGTGTAACAAAGTAACAGTGATTTTGATAATCTTTCTATTTTATAAATATAATAAATATAATAAATATACTTTTTTATCTCAACAATCTTGGTACAAATATACAATTTTAGCATTTTTATTTTTTTGTGTTAAATATATATTACATTTTGAGTATTTTATTATTAAAATACAAAATTTAGTTATCTGAATTAAAAAATACTAAAATATTCCGCGCACAATATAAAAATTATAACTTACTGTAATTGTATAATACTAATTAATACCCACGGCTACTTTGTGCGATAAAAGAAACCTAATTACCAGAATTAAAAAGGCTTTTAAGAATTAAATTATTTTTGTTTGGCATTATTCGGTAACATTTGATGAATAGATTTACTACGAAGACAAATTCCTATAATAAATAATAATAAAAAAATTAAAAAAAATTGTAAATTAAATCATTAATAAATAATAATAATATATTAAAATACGTACCAATAATTACTGCTATTAAGATTAAAAAAATAATAAGTAAAAACGTTAACCAAAACTTTTTCGTGAATTTTTTTGTTTCAATATCTCTCCAAGGCATCTCCCATAATTTTTTCCAAGAATTTAATTTATTAGATTTATATTCTTCACCCTTTTCGCTTGCATTTAAATCATTATTTACGTAATTATTATCTTCAGAACCAGATGATGAAGCGTATTGTAGTTGAGATTCATCAATTTGAGATTCTTGAGATTCATCAACTTGAGATTCGTCAATTTGTGATAAATTTGATGAATGAGTAATAAATCTAACTTTTTTCCTATTATTAGTATTATTATTATTATTATCTAGGTTTGAAGATAAATTACTTTTATTTGAATCTAATAAAGAAAATTTTGATAAAATTGGACTCGAAGAATATGGTTCAGGAACCCAAGATGTATCATAAGGATTTAATAAAGGATTTAAATGTTTTAATTCTTCCATATTTCCTGCTATATTTTTATTTTCTTTTTCTTTTTCTTTTTCCTTTTCTTTTTGGTTATTTCCATTTACATCTACATTATTAAATGAGTCAGCATTAAATATTTTATCATAAAGACTTAAATTATCAAGTAAAGAATAATTTTCATCTAAATTAATAGATTTTGTTTCAAAAGGATAATTTAAATTTTTTATGCTTCTCTGATAATATTTGGAACGAGATGAATTACGACGTACTGGCATAGGAGGATCATTTATTGTTGTCGTAAAATGTACCGGTGGCGGTATGGCTGTATCTGAATTTATCGTAGCTGTAGATATGCGAAGGGATGTTCTTTTACTCGAAAATGAATTATTTGAGTTTCTTTTATCAACTTGTAAATCTTGCATTTTCATATTTTTATTTTTTAATACTTTTTTATTTTTATTTTTATTTTTTTTAATTAATTATTAGGAGGGAAAAGTAAAAAAAAAAAAATTATTTTTTTTTTGGGTACATTTTTTTTTTTAACAATGAAAGGGTAGTCAAGTATTATATGAATAAATATGGCGTAGTAAAATAAATTATAAATAAATTGTCACACAGAAAACTTCCCATTGTCAGTATAAATTGCACCAAAGATTATTTATTTATTTACAACAAATAAACTTCAGTTTATAGTAAACATCATTTTTTTTTTAAAAAAGAGTTTATTTTTGGAAAATCTTGTATCAAAATTTCGGAATATGAAAAAGTACCTTTTTATGGTTAGTTTAAATGATCTACCAAAAAAGAAAACCGTGTAATACGAGCAATCGTTGACTTTTTTAATTTTGTATAAACCGGTAAAAAAATTTAATTTTCTATTTATAGAAATTATCTATAAATTGATTTTATCTGGGCTGAACTTCCAAAAATAAAAAAATTTCCTTAATAAAATTTTACAATAAAAGAAACCGGAGATTAACTACTTAAATTATGTTAATTATTTTTACTAGGCTAACTGTTTTTTAATTTTTTAATCAAATTTTTTATTACCTATTATTTAAATATATTAAAATAAATTTTTGTATTACTTAAAATCGCTATTAAGATTTTACCCATGTAAATTATATTATATATTGTCAAAGAAATTTGAAACCAATTTATAATATAACATCAATTAACTTGTTTGAAGTGTGTCCATCCCGTAAATTTCCAAAGAAAATTTTAATTCAATTTCGTGAGTAAAGAATTTTCTCGTTGAAACTGCTAGGTGTTAACAATTTTTTGATATAATACGAATTCTTTAATTTTACTAATTGGATAATTGATATTAAAATACTTTTGTCACAAAAAGATATCAATGTGCAGTTTAGGCTTTCAAGGATATATCAATAAATTTCGCATTATATAATTGGCGTGAAATTACCACAAAATCTCGACAACCATAAATCGACAGTCTAACAATCCCGACACCAAGATCCCGACAAACCCAAATCTCGTTGAAATAAAATCTCGTTAGTCAAATTCCGACAGTTAAAAATCTTGACAATCAAAATCCCAAAAAATTTTTTTTTTTTTTAAATATAATTTCAAAAATGCAGTGACGCAGTAACGGGTTAATTTATTGTAAATTTTATTAATACCAATGTAAATTGTTTGCAAATTTTATTAATATTAATGTAAATTAACTAACGTTACTATATTAATAATGAAAATTAAAATTTTCTGACTTTTACAGTTTTACATTAAATCCTTCAAATAACAAAACTATAATTATTAGTAAAAGCTGCTTCGAGAGGTCAATATTACGAAACTTTTCAGGTATATTGTAAGTATACCCTTACATAATATGTTCCATCTTGAAAATCACAAGTATTATAAACTAGTTTCGAAAATATTTTAAAATATTTTACTAATATGGTTAACGCCCACCTCTAATGTATAATTATTAATTTCTATTTTAGTTACATTACTTTCTATTTCTATTTCACGTATTTTATTACATCTAGGGTTGTTGTATTTTTAAAAGATATAATTTCTAATTACTTTTATATTCGTATATTACAGTATATTGTTCACTTTTTTTTTTGACAAGTTCTCATTTGATTAAGTCATATTCCTATAAGAACACATTATATTTGAAATTAAGATAGTTTATTATTTCCTTGTAATAGATATGTAATAAATCTATGCTACTATAAATATAACAATATGCTAAAGTTATATTTATGACTACTACTTATATTAATAAATATAAGAATTATCGTAATTGTCAGTTGACAACTTTAAAAATAATTTAGGAATTTAATTGATTGCATTGACAAAAGTAATTCATAAATTTTTTGAGATGTCAATAAGAGAATCATTAATGGAATTATTAGACTATTTAAAAAAAATAATATTGTTGATTATAAATCATAACTTCGTTTATTTGGTGTCAATTGTTATACTAAAAAATAGGTTATAAGTCTGTTTACAGATATGAATCAAATAATAAATTCTATTGATTTCTTTCTTTTTTTTCAAGTTACTACAACTTCCAATTGTTGATATAATTATATACTTAAATTATGGTTATGATGTTATGATAATAAAAATGAATTTTATAAAATATTTTTATAAAAATGTATAGTATTCTAATTTAGATAGAGAGAAAAATCAATTATATACTTTGAACTCCTTTAACATGTTTCACATGGAAAATTTTAAACTATTGTTATCAAAAATCAAAATCAAAATCATATGCACTTTACCTTACATTATTTTAATATAAAGAGGAAATATTAGATGTTGTTGAGAAAGTTTCAATTAGAATTATTTTAACAAAAAGTAAAAATTCTTTAAAATTATCATAAAATAATAATAAAGTTGGTGTCATTATTCAAAGAACACTTAAGCTACAACTGAGACATTGAACTTAACATAGCTCAAATTTCCATTACTTGTATAATACGCTCAGTTAATGAGCATGTTGTAATATAAACATATACTTTGTATAGTGGCTTATCTCAACATGTCCATATTTTATAATTCTTGTATTTTTATATTTAAGAGTGATGAAATCATGGACACATGTTGAAGAGATAAGTTATATTTCTTTTATAGTATTCAAAGTTCATTGATTTATAAAGGCTTTGGTTAATAGTTGTAAATTTTAAATATTTATCAGAAAAAGTATCCATTCAATAATTTTAATTACATAGACTACTAACAGATATATGAATGGATCTGGTTGGGAAATCTACAGCTGATACTAATAAAATTAAATTAGTGTAGTCGATACTATACTATATATTGTAATGCCAATATAGGTTTAACAAATAACAAACAAATGCATACCTGATATGTTCACATTCACACATAAGCCCTAAAAAATTTATTAAGAAATTAGGATAGAATTAGGAATTTAGGCTAGGGTTAGGGTTAGGGTCAGGGTTAGGGTTAGGGTTAAATATTAAAATTATTATTTATGATATTTTATTTTTTCATACATATTTTTTTAAAGTAATAAATAAATGATAGTAGATAAACTTGGATTTTTTTTTCATGAAAATGTATGGGGATGGTATGATATTTTCATATATATTATAAAGAAGAAGATTGAATATTAATTATATTTATTAAATAATATAACTAGTATACAGTACTTTACATTTATTGTAGAAAAATTTTGAATTAATAAAATATGAAGATTTTTATTATTTGATCGAAAATTTAGAAATAATATAATAATAATATAATAATAATAAAATAAAGCATAAATAACAGACAATCTTACGCTATGATAAAGACTTCAATAAAGAACGACACATGTAATACCGGCCGTATAAAAAAATCATATAATACCGTACATTTTCAAATAGTAAAAATCATGTAATACCGTAACGACATACATTTTCAAATAAAAAAAAATCATGTAATGCCGTAACGACATGCATTTTCGAATAAAAAATTACTATTTTTACCCCCTCATATAACATCACGTATCCTAGTAATGTATTAGATCTCACTTGATCCCCATTTTTAACCTATTTTTTTTTGTTAAGATCAAAAGACGATTCTTGCGACGTTACTCGATAGTTTCATAATAATAAATTCGAACAATGTATCATATTTATTTCAAAGACATAAAGAAACAATTGTAATTGTAATAAAACATAAAATGATAAATATAAAATTCAAATAATTCGCATATGAAAAAAGATTAATAAATTCACTATATTACAATATAAATCAAGACGAAGACTACAAATGTCTGAATTAATCTATAAATTTACAAAATATTGACCCGTTGACCCAATTAACCCATAATTTGTTGTAAAAATGTTAGAAAAAGAAAAAAAAATAGATTAAAATTTGACCTCACTCCAAAAAAAAAAAAGTTTTTAAATCATGCATTACGATAACATTCTGATATGAAAAAAGAAAAATATAAAATATGATTAAACATAATGCTTCTCTTTCATTTTAATAACATAAAAATAATTTATGATATGATTACCTGATAACTCGAATAATATTAAAAATCTAGGTAAAGTTGCCTAAATAACAATAAAATAAATTAATGATATCATCATAAAAATCCATATCAATCAATTAATATACGCTTACCCTTTCTTTATTTACAATTAAAATTTCTCCCAGATTCTTTTTTATGACATCAACCACAAACATAGATTTCACCGACTTTAATACTACGCCATTACAATAATAAAGTGACGTATACGGATCATTTGCAAACCACATTCCTAAAGTTAAGAGTTAATAATAAATTTTAAAGCATCACTCCACGCCCTATCAAACATATACTTACTGTTTTTCTTAAATAAACATTTAGTCTTTGTATATTTAGTTCTATTTCCTTGTTGTACAATTCCACATAATCCACAATCTTTTTCACAAAATTTTCTTTCAACATGATATTCACTAACTATTTCTTCATCCTTTTCTTTATTAAAAATCAATTCCTCAATAAATCTTTCAGGTGAACAATTTGAAGTAGTACCATGAAACATTCGATGAGTAATATCTTTGATATTTTTTTTAGTTTTTTTACTTAAACTTTTTTTATAAGCTTCATGACGTTCTTCAAGTTTGGTTGGCATACGTAACTCAAAAATTCCAAGAATTTTTGATTGTGAAAGTGGTCGACCTACAAATGATGATTTAATTGAAATATATTTTGGATCGGTCGGATCTAATAATATCATTTCTGTTTTATTAATTTTTTTTGGTTTTTGTGAAGGTTTAAAATAATTTTTTGTAGGGTCGCGTCGGATTAATTGAGTTAAGCGGGATGAAAATGATTTTTTTGTATCGAAAAGTACATAAGGTGAAGGAGAAGAGGAAGAATTATTATTCTGAATGATTGAAGTTTCGTTTATTTCACAATTTTGACCCATGATTAAAAAAACAAATGAATAATAATAAAAAAAATCCTTTATAAAACAAAAAAAAATGAAAAAAAACAAAAATAAAAATAAAAATAAAAATAAAAAATGAGAGAAAAAAAAATTTAAAAAATTTTTAGAAAAAAAAATAAAAAATAAAAAATTTTATACGTTAAGAATTCATATTTGTCATAAGAAATAAAATAAATGGATATGAAAATAAAACTTAAAAGTTTAAGGGATTTTCGTATTTCAAAACGTATAATTATATGAAACCCCTTTTTGAAGATCTATTTTTGTACTTTGTTTCACAAAAACAAAATAAAATTATTTTTGCTTCAATTTTGATCAATTTGGAAATATATAATCAGTTTGTAATATGTATGAATTCGAAATTTTTTTTTTAAAAAAAAAAAAAAGATTTAATTGAACCATAGAGAAACAATTCGAATTAAGAATATTCGTAATCTTTATTGAAACTTGATCAACGTCGCACGAATTACTAAATCCGGGTAATAAAACTTTTTGAAGAAAAAGGAAAAAAATATATATTAAATTATAGAAATAGATTTTAATAAAAAAAATTTGTGATGAATGTATTTATTGAGATTTAAATATTTAAAATTTTAATAAGAAAATTACGAGACATTACGTTTTGTTGCGGATTAATTCGAAGGATAAATTATTATTCAATACGCAGTGATACTATTATGTGCTACAATTAAACTTCACGAAGTTAAATAAAACTACGATGCAACCTGACACAACTAGTTTGAGTCATACAACAGTCATGATCATTTATTTAATTCGTATAACACTCGTATAACATTATAGAACAAATTTTGACAAAAAGAAAAAAAAAAATATTTATATTTTTTTTTATAGGACGCACAAAGTGCGCACAAGTGCACAACATAAAAAAACAAAACAGAAAAAAATACAGGAGGCAACAATCAGTGTTGAATATTAACACCATCAAAGCTTCATAAATGTAACCATTATTTTTTTTTACATCTCAAAAAAAGAGAAGCTCAAACTCAAGAAATTAAATAAGGAAAATCCTTGTGGGATTCAAGAAATTAGACGATCAACGACTGACATACAGTGGAAAGAAAGTAAAGAAATAACAACAACAAGGGTGGCCTTACCCACCGGTTCTATATACATATATATATCTCATAATCATGAGTTGGGACGAACCTTGCCTCTCGTGGATCATGGATTTTTACGTAAATCTTCCCAGCAATTGATGTGAGTCTAAGCTTAGACACACGTCTAATGATGAAATTAATAACTCGTAAGATGATAATATACAGATTTAATATTCCATTTATAATTGAATTCGGATTGTATTGGTGACATTTTGTACAAGTTCCTATATGGTCTATTGTTGAAAGATCAAGTTTCGGGATGTCACTGGCAAAGTTCCATAGATGAACGAATTTTCTCTTGATCAATCAATTATAGAAGAGTCCAAATCAGTAAAGATACAGTGCCAAGTTTTGAGATATCACTGACGAGTTCCGCGAGTTCCATGAAATAAAGGACGATTTTGGAATAAACTCCTGTTTCAGTAAATATGATATTAATAAAGAAGTGTAATTGCACATGATATTATTCTAATTGTCAATGAAACTTTAAGGTGATGGACCTTAAAATGAAGAGACTTTTTGATGACTGGTACGTTCTAAAATAATGTGACTTAAATTATCTAATCTTTCCTTTTTAGTTTCTAGCCTAATTTTGTCACATATTATTTTTAGATTATAACAAAAGACTTAGGTTTATTGCAATCTGTGCAAGGAGCAAGAAAAGGGAAATTTAAACTCAGGGTTGTAAAGTTCATGACTAGATATCTTTTTAAAATTACTATATATCTGTCAATAATTTTGACAAAATTGTGAAAGTTAAAGCAATGTCATGAAGTTGGTTTTGAAAGATAATATGCATGGCAATACATATTTAGTGGAATATCAGAGATGCAATATTACATCTCGTCATCCACAGAACGGACATATGCGAAGCAGAATGCTCCAGCTGACACTGATTTTTCCAAACCACAATCAATACAGATAATGACTTAACAGTGGCGGAGGAGGCAGAAGAAGCTTCAGAGGCATGTTGGATAGTGGAAGCATGTTGGTGATGGTTTATAACGACTCTGCAAGAAGAATTGCCATCTTCAGAAAACATGAAGCACTTTAAAAGTTCTTTAATGAAAAACCATAATTATATACAAGAGATCAAACATTAAGTTAGACAGCAACATTGTAGAAAAAAATTATAGTAAAGAAACCAATAATATGCTTGTAACCGAATTTCTTGTTAAAACCAAATTTGTTCATATTATGTGACTTACTGAGATTCTTGCTGGTTTAATATCAGTAATAGCACCATATTTTGTTTATAACCAATGAAGGTAATTGAAAATTATCATTAATTCTGGCAAAAAAAAAAAAAAAAAATTACTGAAAATTATGATAATAAAATTAAAAAAATGTTCTTCATTCCATATTAGGTTTTTAATCAACAAAGGTAATTGAAATTATTATTCAATTCTGATAGAAAAATTTACTGAAAATTCAGCAGATGCTGATTAACATCAATACATCATAAAATCATATCTCTTATATCTGAGATTTATGTAATTTATTATATAAAAATTTATAGTGATTCTTTATCATACATAGAATATCTACTAATGATGAAGAAGGAAGGAGAAGACATGCCACTTGGCAATTTTTGATAATTTCCTATACAATTCAATATGTGACAACTCCATTTGTTGACTGAGGAATGAAATTTGATTTATTAAGAACTGAAAAAACATTTTGGGGAGTGTTTTCAAAGCAAATTAATATTTGTTTCAGCACCAACTATTCAGGATAATTTGTCAAGAAGTAAATATTTTATTACAAGCATAGTCAGCAAATCCAAAATTACAAATTTTTGATAGCATATTAGAAGCTTGTTTACAATCACTTTCACTGAAACTTAAATGTTAACAAGAAATTAAGGCTAGTCTTAATTTTCTTCCACAGACTCCGATCCTTCATCACATTTTGCCAGTTTCATCAACATTTTACTGTATATTATACTGTAGTAATATTATTTCACAGATTATATTAAATTATATTAATACAAGTACAAATAATAAAAGATCCAACAATTAAATATGTGTACCTTATTAACTAACAATAATTACAAATTGCAATAAAGATATTTTAAATATTGGGCCCAATTGTATTTTATTATCCGATTCATGGAGGAAATTATGGAATTACTTTATTATTTAGTTGCAGCTTTAATGAATTATTTAGTAAATATATCATCACATGATCTTGAATATTAATTATTAAGAACTTTAGTTCTTAAAGTTTGCATTGAACATAGTGCGGCATAGGATCTTAGAGATAAAGTTCATAACCTAAAAGCAGCCTTTTCAGCTCAACAAGCATGACAATCAGTAATTCATTCAAATCCTAATATATGATAGATACCTATGGTTTAGTTTTGTCTTTCTCGGATACTTTAGCAGTGGATAATATTCTCAATATAATTATGGCGAAAATTTGGTCTCTTAAAGGAAGAGTGGGGAGCCACCACCATGATTATTATACACTGAAAAATTTTCACATTATTCACAAAATGCTTCATCACCACGTTTTCATGTACATATTAGCAGATGACCCTCAATTTAAACATTCTTTTACACCCGAAACTGAATAATTTGATTCTATGACTCTATGTTACTTTTGATGAAAATACTTTGTCATAATAGTATATAATAAAATTATTAATTGAGTTTGTTAAAAAATTTTATTTTCAAAATGATAGTTTACGCGTTAATTGGAAACTCTACGTTAAATTTCAAATCATTTTTATTTTGGGACCTTAGGAAAGGCATTATTATTATTGAAGTACATCAATTATATTTTAATTTTTCAAATAATCACCTCTTCTCCCTTTTCGTTCTCCTCTTCCTCTTCGTTATGTTCTCCAATTTCAGCATCGGTATCCAATATCCGGTTGTGATTCAACGGCATCTTTAAGGCGACCTTTGTTAGCCCACGCGAGTCCAGCGCGAGGCTAAAAAAGGTGCCTCGTTTTCATTTTTACAATTGAATAAATAAAATCGTTTAATAAATAAACTCTTATGGTTTTTTCCAAAATAAATGTATCGTAAATAAATGTATCATATTATATTCGTATCATTAAAATTTCAATCTATGTAAACTTGAATATATAAATTTATTTTATCATCATATGTATAGATAAGATCTGAAAGCAAGAAATAAAAGGTAATAAATAATTATACACCATGAAGACAATAATAAAATTCAAAAAAGTGGGATAGTTTATTTTAATAATTAGTATTATTTATTTCATGGGGAGTTGGAAATAAATGGGTAATCCCCTGGAGCGTGTCACTCATTAAATATTAACTATTTTAACTATTTTAAACTAAAATTAGTAACTTCCCGGCTATCTATATGAGACCGGGAAATAACTAAACGAAGATTCCCGGTCATTTATAAACTCAGCTAATCACTCGCAATTTTCAAAAATTAGTATGAAGGTGATCATGAGTGACACTTAGTGCGATAGGGGATTATTATTATTATAAATTTTAAATTACATACTGTAAAAAAATTTGGTTGCAAATGCTTTTTATTATTTTTTTATTTTTTTAATTTTAATTTTTTTTTTAATGATAAGATTTCAAATATAGGATATTAATTTCTGTTAAAAATAAAGATTAAGAGAACTTGGATCTAAATATTATAATGTAGTGAATGTTAATTGTATAACTAATAGATAATAGGAGTAATAATAGAGAAAAGAGAAAGAATTGTAATTTTTTTTTAAAAAATATTTAACGTGTCTTGAAATATCTACTATACTTCCAATTTTGAAAACCAATTTTTTTTAATATACATAAGATTGTAAATATAAAAATTCGCAAAAAAATAAAAATAATAAATGACATTAAAAATAACAAGAACGTTAAGAAAATTTACACTTCTAAATAAATTTTAAGTAAATAAGAGATTTTAAGAAGTACAGTAAATAAAGATGAAATGTTAATATGATGGTTATAAGTAGATGGCGAATAATTATTTTTACAAAAAAAAAAATAAAACACTAAAACTTCTTCAAGTGTGAGATATGTAGATTATGTTATAATGTTTTTTTGTTTTTTTTCTTTCTTCCATAAACTCCAATTTCACGGGAAAAATAAAAATTTTTGCGCCATTATTTCTGTACATCTGAGAACTGTGTTTCAAATACACCGGTCTCACCAAGTACCCGGGAATCAACGCTTATTTGCCCACTATAATCCTTTTTTTTTTTTACGTGAAATTTCTCTCATGATATACGTCTCGAGGTCTTGAGGAAATAAATTTTTTTTTTATAATAGTTTTTCCATTAATATGTAGAGAAGATATAAATAAAATGTTAAATAATTTAATTTAAATATTGAACAAGCGATTCGACCACTTGAGCCATACTTGGTCGCTAAAAAACGTAAATGAAATCAGTCAATTTAATTGATTTATTAATTTAAAATTTTCTTCAAAAAAATAATTTAATTTACCGCTGAAGGAAGTTTCTGCCACATATCTTGAATTAATAAAAGAAGTGTAGTTGGATAATTCTTTAATTCAATTAGTGATGGACGAACATTTCTATCTCTAACAGCCTCATACAATTGATGTTCGTTATAATTGTGATAAGGATATCCAGCTTCTCCCCATGTCAAAATTTCCCAGAAAATAAGTGCAGCGGCATATACATCAACCTAAAAAAAAATTAACGAATTTTTTTTAGAAAATAACATTATTATTTAGTTAAAATTAATAATTCTTATATAATACCTTTTCAGTATAGCTAGGATTAGGAGTCCAAAATTCTGGTGCTTGCCAATTTGGAGTACCACATTGGGTGTGCATACTTGCATTTGCTTTTGGTCTAATACGGGCTAATCCAAAATCATTAATTTTCGCTCGTAAATTAGAGGATATCTAAAAAAGATAACCCAATTTAGTGAATTGATCTGAATTTATTGAAATAAATCATCTAGTACATACCAATATGTTCATAGATTTCAAATCCTAAAATATGTACATATAACAATAAGTATATACGACGTTAATTATTATTCTTAAAAAAAAAACAAATTGCGAATGTACTAATGTGCTAACGACTTACTCTATGAATAATGCTTGGACGACGAGTGTGTAAATATGTAATGCCAAGTGCAATGTCATGCATAAACATGATCTTTAAAAAAAAAAAAGGTATGTAAGTTATATAAGTTTAAGAATTTTACCTTAAATCAGAGATTACAAACCTGTTGAGTAAAAGGTGGTCTTGGTACTTTTCTCATATAGTCAAATAAATCACCATTTTCACAAAATTCAGTTATAATAAATAATTGTTTAGTATTAGTGCTTATTCCTATGAATTGAATAATGTTCTCGTGACGTAGTTGTCTATTATTCCCGATAAGAAAGTTTTATTAGAAAAAGTAAATCATAAATAAATCATAAATGAAAGGAATATATATCATATTACGTACTTTAGGACATTAATCTCATGTTTCGTTTCTTTGAGATCAGATTCACTAAAATTAACAACGCGAAGTTCTCCAATGGCGACAGATTGCTAAAAAAATTTCCGTATAGGTTGAATTAATAACATTAATATCTTGCCGAGAAAAAAATTATCCTTGTATTAATACTCACTTCTTTGTATTTTCCTTCATAGCAATCTTTAAAACCTCCCGAGCCTATTTTTCTACCGATTTCTAGATCCTCATATTTTATTTCACTTGCATCATTATCCAAAAATACCGATGATAAGGAACAAATTTTATCTTGCTTTAACCCACTTGATCCATCGATTGAGAAAAGCTTAGGCGTAGACGGCGCGGGAACAGGTCGTGTATTTAGTTTCTAAATAAGAAATGAAATAAGAATAAATCAATTTTTTTTAACTAGTTTCAAAATTTTTCACGTAATATTTACCCAATCCAGTAATGCTTTTATCAAAGTGGGTTTATCACCTTCAATACTTATTCCTTCATACCAAAAATAAAAAATAAATTAAAATGATTAAATAATAAAATTTGAATACAAATAATATTTAATTATTATTTTACCTCTATCTTGACATAGAGTAATCAATTCTGCTAAATGTTTTTCACTGAGCGTAAGTGGGCTTTCATGCTCCAATTCTGTATCTAAAAAATATAATGGTCAAAATGTTAGCTAAAATTGTTAATAAAACTCCAGATAAAGGAAAGGTTTCGATAATATTACCGATATGATATTCGATTGTTTGAATTTGAAATTGGGATGGTGACATTTTGATAAAGGCTTTAAATTTAAAGGGTACGAAATTGGCGCAGTAATAAAAAAAAAATATAATTTTTAAAATTTGGGATTTCTATAATTTTTAGTTTAAAAAAAAAAAGTCGTCTTTTTCTTTTTATATACAACACACGAAAAATGTTTAATTTATTTCGATTATATTTGCATCATAATGATGTAATTTTTTAATTCGTGTGACTATTTATAAGATTTTCAGAATCGACTTTTAATATATGTTTTTTTTTATCAGAGAAAAAATAAAAAAAAATTTACCTGGAAAATGTCTATAAAAAAAAACGCCAATTGATCAACTTTGATTATTATATTTATATTATTATTTATAAAATGATGATCAGGTTTATTGTCAATTTTAGGCTTAATTTATGATAAATTTAGAAATTTCACAAGTTAAGTAAGACAGAAATGTCTAGAAATTCTTATTGAATTTCCTTTTTTAATCATTCTTTATCGTATTAAATCTAATACTCAATAAAAATGTCATAGGCTTCACACACGGGGATAGAAATATTGCTAAATTTGGTTAGTGATTAAGGAAAATCGAGATTTCCTATGGAACAAAAATAACAGTAACTTTCCTAATAATTATATATTGTATTACGTACAAAATATACAAAGTTTTGACATTGAAGTATTTGAAACGTGTTGATAAACATGCTGTTATTGTTTAAATTTAAACTTGTATTAAATGTCATCATTTATATTTGTAATAATTTAAGACCAAATATAAACTAGAAAAAAGTTGATCGTAATGAGGAAAACGTAATGTATTGTGTGACATCAAGTATGTAATATCACGTGATTTACCTGATACGAATATTTTGCATGATATTATTTAAAACTGATGCATCAAAACATTCTTTTTCTTTTGCGCCATAAATAATTATTGATTATTAATCTATATTAGTTTCTCCTTTTTTTCTCTCTAATACTTGGTTTGAAAAAAAGAGATGTGTGACAAGCTCCCTAACGAAATTCTTATAAAAATTCTTACCGAAGTACTTCAAGACATGAGGCACGTTTTTGATTTTTTTTTCTTTTTAAAGGAAATTTAACATGATAGAATTATCCTATAATTAAGTTAACACGATTAAGTTCTTTTTTCTTCTTTATTCTATTTTTGTTTAAAACAGTTATGAAAAATTTATTAATCTTCGATACGTCAATAATAAGTGGAAGTTGTTGGTATCTGTGGTGATCAATGATGAATTTTCTCAAAAGTTGAAAAAAGACTTTGAATTCATGGTAAAAGGGAAAAAGCGTTTATGGCAAATAATATATGTATATATATAATTTATTTTAATTAATTCTATTAATTTTTATTATTTTTAATTATTTTTTTCATGTTATCTTTCCCTATTTTCATATTATTTAGAATCATCAAGTTCGAACAGATAATAAATTAAATATCAAATCAACGTATTATGATCCAAAAGATGGAAAATTTTCTTTTGAAATCTCCCCTTCTCCTTCATCACCATCATCATATTCACCGTTACCATCATCAACAATAATACATTCATCATTAAACGCACAATCAGAGTTATCATTAGAATATCTTTGTAAAGGTAGAGTAATTTATTGGAGATTACCTACAAGTCATTATTATAATGCTCATGAGGAGAGAAATGATGGTTGTATTTTTGTTAAAGGATTTTGGTATGAAAATCAAGAAATTAAGCGTATTAAAATTAATGCTTCAATTATTTTTAGAATGTTGGAAGGTGAAGAAGATTTTTGGGAATCTTTTAAAAGAAGAAATGTTAGTGTTACTAGAATGTTAAAACTTGAAATGTTATACGTTTAAAGATATAATATAATGAAAATAGTTTTGAGAAATTAAGATAATTCTATGTAGAATAATTAATAATACGGGATAATAATATAATTATATTAATAGTAATAATACTCAAGATACTGTAGTTACCGTGCCTTTGTAATTTGTATATTTGTTACGATGATCAAAATTAATAATAAATTTACGTACTTGATCTGATTTATTCTTTTAATGGAAGATTTCAGCTCAAATTTTCCTCTAAACATATTCCTTTAATTCAAGATACGTCCTTATTCTTTAAATAATCTTCGATCATGTAGGAAATTATTACCATGCTATCATTTAATCTTTCTAATTCTTGGAAGAGTCATATAAAATACGTATAAAATACGTAAACCTATTGATAATTTGCATGTTATTTTATTCATGGATTTCATCGATTTCACCGTTAAGAAATGTGACATAATACAAAAAATAATAAAATAATTAAGTGTATGCGACGTGGAGTAAAAATATTGATCAATGATCGATATCCACGTTTTATCGTTCGATCATTAGGAATACTGCGGCGACCAATAGAATTATGTTGTTTACACTTCATAATAATATTCGCTCTATAAAAAAAACCCGCATATTTGCACTATTCAAATTAGCAATTAAAAAATCATCGGAGTATCATTATCTTTATTATGATTGTACATTTCATTCGGAATTAAATATATTTTGTTCATAAATAATTATATTAGAACGAAAATTATATAGGATAAAAATTCTTCCTAAAGACGATTTAAAATTCTTTCCCCAAAAAATCGGTGTATGTATATTACCATAATAATCACACTTAAAATTAGAATACGTCTCTTTATTTGGCTAAAAATTATATATCCTAAAGTAGAAACACAATATACTTTTTTGTAATAATAGCAAAAAGAAATTGCATTATTAAAAGTGAAGGCGTTAGATATGTTAGATATTACTTAATAAACCAGTTTTATTCGAGTATAGTGGCATATACACGTGATAATCATTGAATAAAGTTTCTTTACGTAAGCAAAATTATGGGGCAATGGGGATAATGCAATTTGCAATGTGTTTCACACGTTTTTCATGGGAAATTTTTTGAACCAATCATTCAATTTGGGAACTTTTACACCATTCTCCATTTTGAAAATGCTGTGTAATCCGTTACGCTATGCGTGATAATTGCACATGTTTACACCTAGCATCGATTCTATTCATTTACAAAGCTACGATTAAGGAAAATAAGCACTTTGTTTGATGGATAAACCTTATTCCAGCAGATGATACTTCTCAATAATAGAGTAATGGCTTATGAGAATCATCTTGTTAGAAAAAAAAGGAAGAAATACCAAAACTTTTTTTGTGCTGAATACATTGTTAAATAACCAACGTAATCTAAATCGGAACTGGTGTTCAATATTGTTTGAGCGTTTATAGTAAATTAATACTAAACTAAAACTGTTAGGGAAATATATTTTATAATTATCGATATAGAAGTATCTTAAAAAAAATATTATATTAGACTTATGTATAATTATTTCATTTTATCAAACCACATTTATCGTAGCTAGAAGCAATAAAATCTCTTTTCTCTCTTTTTTGATTAGAATCATCATAAATTCAGATGTTTGATTGGTAAATGGTAAATATTATTGCGATTATCGTGGTTGACAATTCACAATCATCATCATCAACATAAGAACATTATCGGCTATTGTTAATCGTACATTTATCATAGAATATCTTTGATAATTTATTGGAAATTACCTCGAGATTCTATAATTATTTTGAGATCACTTCTTAAGCCTGAAAAGCCGATATAGTAATGTTTATAGGAGATATATGAGGGAAATAACGGTTTTATTTTCGTTAAATATGAAAGTCAAAAAATAGAACGTGTTTGAATTAATGCATCTGTAAATTAGTTTTCTAGAGATCTTTCAAAGGAAGTAATGTTTATGTTTGTAGAATGTTAAGGCATGTTTAAGATGAGATGACAAGAAATATAGAGAAAAATTACCAGTAGACCGGCTTCTTAATTTCGATTGGAATCAATCATTTTATTAATATAATGGCAGCCCAAATTAAATTCCGAATAATCTTTCATGTTTTATCCACCAAAATTGAATACTTGGAGTACTTAGGTACTACTTACTGTATTCTATAAAAAGTACATTATTTTACATATTTAATTAAATCGGTAATGTTGCAAATTTTTGCACTATTGAAAAAAATTTAGGGTTGGTTATAAAATTACGGTATTTTAAAAATTTTGGCTGTTAATTACAATGTCAGTTATGTAAGTTATATGAGAAAATATATCGGAATAATTCAGAAAGATTAAACTTAATATATTATCTCGTTTTTGAACCAAGTCGATCCGTTTTTTTCCGTAAAAGGCTCATATTTCCGGAATTAATAACCATATATCACGGAATTTATCGAATTATTTACATTTTCCGTGAATGGATCCGTGAAAGGCTCATTTTTACGGATATAATTAATAAGATGGCAAAAAAAATTAGTGATGCGACCCAAATTCATCCATGAGTTTTTACAGAAATAACGGATAAAATTTTTTATAGGGCTATGTAACATAATTCTCACAACCCTAGTAATATTTGATGTATTTACTCATTGAGTAATGCAAAAATGGAAGACGATATTGATTACTTTTTGTTATTAATTTAATTATAACTCTTGTTGAAATATCATGAATAAGAAAAGACATGTACACTTATATGTGCATTTTAGTTCTGATAGTTAAGATGTTAAGCGAGTGGCCAAATTTTATTTACAATATTATTGATACTACTTTATTAAACCATATCAATGGTGCTCAACATCATAGTATGTGTTTTCACAAAACCTATGGTCTAAACCAAAAAATTACACTTCAATGAGCTTGGAAAAATGATATATATAATTGGTATTATTTTTTTTATACTGCAAATACTGCAAAATGGAAAGTTTGAGATACTTATAAAATATAGATATGTGTAGTATAACTATCATTATATAGAATCAATCACTTCTTAGTATGTTAAGTAACGTTTATCGTCTATTTATGTGATCACACTAAAAAATGTTTGTAAATTATTTATATTAAAAAAACAAATTATAATGATTTTTTTTTTTAAAAAAAAATTAATTTCTAACTATCACTGGGGATGATGATCACCGGTGACTGAAATTATGACGATCGACCAGCATTAAAAAATATAGTGCCGGTAAAAATTGATAATTCTGGCCAACGGTAATGATCACCCCCGGTGATTTGAAGTAAAAAACTTTTATGAAATTGGTTTTAACTTTTTTTTATTAACAGTAACAAAGATCAGTCATCAAAAATCATATAGCAATCTATGAAAAAAGAACAGGGAACATATCTATTGGGCAAGATTATTTTTAAAAAAGTCAAGTATCTCCAATTGATTAATATCAGATTATTCCACTCAAACATATAAAATGAAAATAACTAAACGAATGATTTCTTTCAAAATTAAATAATTTTTTTTTTGAATTAAGTGTTCAATAACCTGAAAAAATCATTGGGAAAAGTTATTATAGAACGTCATGTAACAGCTTTCACGTCTTTAATATAAAAGATATTTACTATTAATGTTATTAGTGTATTTAAATTTAAATTAAAAAAAGGATTTTTATAACTGTATTGTTTATCAGATGTCTTCAACAACAAATTTTCTAAGATATTGCAATATTGAAGTAAATATGTAAACTAGTTGTTTAGATTTATTTATTTTATTTCAGAGAGGAGTAACCAATGACGAGTACATAATAGAAGTTAACAACTATAACTAGTGAAAAACTATACTATTAGGGGTGCTGTGGTTATAAATCTCGTAAACAAGACCTCACCCTCTGGGCGGAACTACTCTAACAGTAAAACTACGCTACTGATAAAGTCAGAACTAGTTGTTTAGATTTTATTTTTATTTTATTTTATTTTATTACTAAAAGAGTGGTAGAACAGGACCCCGGAAAATGCTTATATATATAAGGTACCAAGGTGCTTAGCCAACATAGAAAAGTTTTATGATGTAAGAATTTTATAATGCTTAATTTTGAGAAAATTTTACACTATGTAAGATAATTAAATTGCATATTTTTGGTATTATTTTAAAATACTAAGAGTTTTTAGTTGCTTATTTTTCATATTTATAACTTTTTAAAATATTATATATTGAATTTATAATTAATTTTTATTTTATTTTCACTAACGGTGAGTGTTAATTTTGTACTACATTTCACAATTTTATATAAATACATAAACAAAAATTTTTTTTTGATGAAATTTTTCAATGTTTTATTAATTATCTGTCAATAGTATTTTTTTAATTTTTATTAAACTCAGTGTATTATTTTTAATATAAAATTACTATATTATACATGTTTATTTTGTTAAATAAAATTACTATAAATATGTTTTACTTTAAAATATAATTTCACTACTCACCACTTTGGTTATATCAAATTATCTTTTATGCTTAAGTAAGTTTGTTCAGCAAGTTAAATCTACTTGTATTTTAATTTTCATAAGGCTAAGTATGATATTTATGTAGAAAAGCATATTTTTTTTAATGGTAATAACTTTTAAATTTTTCACTTTTTCGTTTATAACTTCAGAGCGTAATTACACCTCTTTGGTCAAATGAAATCGACTTTCTAAATTAATTGAAAGTTGTTCAGTAAGGTCGAAACTACTTATATATTAATTTTCATGAGTGTGGGTATAATACTTATGGAGAAATTTACATTTTTTGTAATAGTATTAATTTCGAATTTTTCTTTTACTATTTATTAACTTTATTAATTGAATATTGTTAATCTACTTGTATATTATGTTTAGTTTAGCTTCAAAACATATTTAAAATTGGATTTAATAAAATATATTAATTAATAAATATATTTTATAAATTATATGTATTATAATAAAAATTTAATTAGGTTAGAAGATTGATTTGCTTATTTTTATATAGTTTTTAAGGTTAGATATCAACAATGCTTAGCGATCATAGTAAAAACCTATGCTTAGAGCTACTAATAAAAAATATTTTGGGACCTTACCTATATAAGTATTTTCTGGGGTCCTGTAGAACCCAGACTATTACAAATAAAAGAAGAAAGAGTTCGAAAAGACTTAAAACTAATATATGTGTATAGAACTTTGTTCGTCATCCTCTACGGGACCTCACTCTTCGATCTGTACTATTTGATAAAGTAGGACTATGCTAATGAATCAAATGGGAACCATAAAAAAACCATCCGAGAGACTAGCAACTATCTACAAAAGAAAATAGAATTTAAAGGGCAAATATATATAGTCTAACTTTATCTACAGTAAATGATGAGCGAAGAGGTTAAATCAATCAAAATTATAAAAAATTAAGATCCGTATTTTCCTTTTAACCAAGGTTGCCACCTGTGAATACTGTAAGAGGTGAAATATTTCACACTATTTTAAGTTATGTTATACATATGATAACATAAAAGAACTAAAATGTAGTTTATACTACTAGGATAGGGGTATCGTATTCCAAATATAGAATACTAATATATATAAATATATAAAATTTAAATGATCTTTGAACTTGAAGGTCCTGTAACCAGGGAGTCATCGGTAATAACTGGTGTAGGACAGAGTCATTTTGTCGTATGATCCTGAAATGAGAAATAATGATTCTCGTTATGAATATTGTCACGTTTATTGGGTCGATATTCAGTCATCGGACTGGATGTGGGAGGTGCTAGCACCACCCACCTCCGGGTCTACGACCTGTCGCAGTACCTATATGGCCCCTACAGGGCTCAGGAATCCCCAATATCTGTCACCATTTGTCAATAACATCTGTCATATAACAATATACTAAAAAAGGATAAAATAAGGGAAAAGAGAGGAAAATACGATAGAATCAGAGGGGTATGACAGATATGACGGATATGACAGATGTTTTAGAAAAATTGGGAGAGGGATATCTCCAGAAAAAAGTTTTGATTTTACCCTCCAGATCTGTTATTCTGTCATAGTTCTGTCATATGATCAGGATTCAGTCTATTCATCTGTCGGAAGCAGTGAGATAGCAAACCAGGTAAGTTAGCAGGTAAACCCCTAGAAGGTCTATAAAGCCAGTAAGACCAACCCCATCCTGCCTCCATCAGAAAAAATAAGTAATTAAACAATGGGTATACCAAGACGATTCAGATGATAAAGAATACTTTTAGAAGGCAGTACTAATCCGTCTTCCTCTTTTTTGCCTCCTTAAGGCATTTATCAATACACTGTTTACACGCGTTATCAGAATCTAAGATTTTCTATCCAAGTTTTTTGCATTGCCGATTGTAAGCCGTCTGATGTCTCTTAGCAGCGGTTTCTTTCTTTTTCTCCTTAGTCTTTTTCTTGATCACCCAGTCTACTCCAATAAAAGTATTCTTATGCATACCATAAATTGTGCAGTCACCATGTAGCCGATAATGCCCATTTGTAGTCATATCTTGTATTTCACTAGCCGTCTCAGTTTCCTTCTTGCACTTTAGACAGTAAAAACGTGTCATCTTAAGATTTGAAGTCTGAAATCTTTTCTTTAATTTGTCGTAATATGTCACAATTAGAGAATTACTACAAGTACTACAGTCTATCCAGAATACCAGCACGAATTTTAAAAGGTGAAGAGCACTACAACCTATACAAAAAGCCCCTAAAGGAAAAGTCAACAGAACGCCCAAAGGTAATTGTATGGAAACCAAATGCAACACACCAGGCAGATCTTGCAGAGATGCCAGTTGACCCCAAAGGATTCCACTATTTTCTCGTAGTGGTGAAAGTTGTAGGAAAGAGAGTCGATGCAGAACCCCTAAAGGATAAGACTGCAAATAGAGTTCTAAACGGGTTTGTCAAAATCTACAGAAGAAATCGTATCAAGTCTCCAACACACCGACTGGAGATAGACTCCAGATCAGAATTCACTAACGAACAGGTACGTGATTTTTTCTTGAACAGCCTAGGGGTAATGATGAGATTCGGAGAGCCAGGAAGGCATAAACAGCAATCATATGCTGAAAGAGCTATCCAAGCCATCCAAGAACCCCTTCTCAAACGAATGGTGGCACAGGAGTTGAAGACTGGGGTGATATCCGTGGAATGGTCAGAAGATTTCCATAATATAGTGAGTAAAGTAAATGAACTCTGGCAAAGAAATCCCCCAGACATTCCGACAGGATCACCCAAAGTGTCAAAAAAGACAGACCTCCTCTCTGAAGGAACACGTGTCAGAGTCAAGTTAGATGAGCCTATTTCTGTACTTGGTAACAAACTTTACGAAAAATTCCGTACAGGAGATATAAGATGGAACCCAAACATTCGTGTAATCAAAAAAATGATACTTTCACCCGAACAGCCTCCTACATATCTTCTTAATGGACCACATGGTCGATTAGGTGTATCCAGATGTGCATATACCCGAAAGGAATTGCAAGTAGTTCCTATTAATGAACGTCCTCCACCTGACTCTGTGATAAGAGGACAACCTGAAAGATTTGTTCCTGAGCAGATACTTCGGCATCGCATTAGAAAAGGTCAAGACCAGTATTTGGTTAAGTGGGAGCGCTATCCAGACACTGAGGCTACTTGGGAACCTGCTGACCGGTTGAAGGAGGATGTCCCTGACTTAATTCGCAAATTTTGGGAATAACAAAAAATAGAAGAATTAAAGGACCTTATTTTTTGTCTCCTCGATTCACGTCAGAAACTATTGGGATAAAAACATTCTTCCCATCACAAGTAAGGGCGACATGTTCACGTGATTCATGGACATCATAATTGTAACGTTTTAGACACGTCCGGCTCAATCCAATTTCCCTATGCTTGTATCCATCTAAAACTGCAAGATCCTCAGTGATAGCATAATCAGGGGTAAGTTTGATTGACACTCCCTTTACCATGCCAAATGTCCTACCTGTTCCTAGAGCACCAGATATGTTGTATGTAATACTCTTGTCGATATCCAACCCTAATTCCTCAGCAGCTTCTCTCTGAATAAAAGACGCATTAGCACAAGTGTCTGCTAAACACTGAATTGCTATCCCATTAACCTCCCCATTAAGTGCTAATAGATCTTTAATATTCTCCAAACGAGCTATATCAATATCCATAGGATCGTATTCCCTGATATCCTCTTCTTGTTCCTCCTCAGCTAAGTCATCTGAAATCTCTGTGACTTTTCTAGCAGACATCATCTCCTCCTGAAGAATCTCACGGAGTAATTTCCTAAAGTCTGCAGACCTTAACAGGCTTAATAAGTCATTCTTAGTAACAGCTTTTGCAGGTGTAGACTTACTACCAGTAACTTTCACAGGAATCTTAACAGGAGTTGCTTTGCCTTTTAAGGGCACACTAGAAGAGCTAACTGCTGTCTTATTTAGGAACGACTTAAGAAGTTTTGAGATACTCGAACCTACTTTTTTTTTGACCCAACATGAACCATATAGACATCACCATCTTTTTCTCTCAATTCTACCTTTTCACCAAAACTCACAGTATCAATGTCCATAGCATCATCATTAAGATCGAGGTTTCTCATTGCTCGGGCCAAATCCAGATCATCACGTCTATCTTTAGCCTTCTGAAGTTGATTTGTAAATATTTTAGACGTCCCACGTTTATATCCCATAATAAGATCAATAGCATGTTGATGATCATCCAAAGTCCACTCAGGAGCATCAGGGTCATCACCAACATCAGGTTCTATATAACCATCATCCCAATCAGGGTCCTGATGATCCTGAACAACACGTCTCTGTGGTTTTGGTCGAACAGGTTTAATCTGCTGTCTATAGACTGGTGGATTACGAACTGGCTGAGCCTGTAATTGTTTAAATTGCACCTGAAAATTCTTGGTAAGTTCTTCAGCCTGAGCCTTAAGCAACTCTTGTAATTATTCTTGAGTAACCCCAGATGACTTTGATGTCAGTACGACAGGTTTCTGTTTTCCTAACGGAGGTTGAGTTACATCACTGTAATCTGCTTGAAGTCGTCGATTTCTATCTTATAACCCCAAGCGCATTTCAGCCCTTCTCTGTTCTAAATTTCTCAGATGTTTAACCAAGTCATCAGGATTAAGATTGTGAAACCTTTCTGCTTCAAAAATATTATTAGCCGAAAGACCTCTAAAGAACTGGTCAATAATAAGATCATCAGTTAGTCTTAGTAATTTTCCAGCCCTCTTTACAGTTCTATAAAATGCATCAATTGGCTCATTTTCCTGGTAAAGACTGTTAAAACGGATATGTTTCTTTTCATCTAAAACAGTTGGAAATTGTGTTCTAAGCCTATAAAGCGCCTGGTTAGGTTTAATACCTGGAAAAACCATAGGATGATTATTATTAACAGCAACACCAGCATCTGCAGTAGCCAGAGCAGCTCTATCTGTAGGACGAGCACCAGCTCTTTTTCAAGCTTCATCTCCACCCATTAAATCATGAGTAGGAATAAATGCTGCTCTAATAGTTGCTAATGCATTAATTGGATCTCTTGAATAGATTTGTGCTTCAGATCCATTTACATAGGTACCTGCATTCAGTCCTCCTGCACCTTCTGGTATTACTAATGCTACAAAAGCAGCTAAATTAGCTCCACCAGCTGAAGTAATACCAGAAAGTTCCCAATTTTTTCCTGTAATTTCTTGATCAAACCATTCAGCTGCTTCACCGGCCATGCAGCTTCTAAGTATACCCATAGCTCTTTTCCAAGACTCTGGTGGCCCTCCAGCAGCATATGGGTTAAGATTGATAGTATCAAGATAACCCATATAAAGCCTAACAAATGTATCAATATCATCAGTAGCTTTACCCTCAAAAATTGGCAATCCTATCACAGTGGTAGCCATATTGTCTCTAGTGGATTGTTTAAAAGAGGTGGAGGAGGGTTCAATTGTCTAATTCGAAACCATTGTACCTGAATTCTAAGAGCAGCTATTGTTGGAAAAGTCTATTCCTAAGTCTCCCTAATGTCTGAATCCCAAAATGCACCCTATTATTAGCATGTGCTAGCTGTGTATTAACCTGTCCAAGTTGCGCATTAGCCAATACAAGTTGTTCTCCAGTCTGAGTAGCCCTCAGCCGCCAATGATTTAGAAGGATATTACCACAATTCACAGCATTTTGAGCCTCATTACGATCCATTACTGCTTGAGTATAATCTGCTTGTAATACATTACGTTCATGTCATGCCTGATTACGTTCACCTATAGCCCATCGATGAAGCTCTACCATAGTATCATAATCTCTTTGCAGGTTATGGTTTTCTTCTATGAAATTATCATTGGCAGCACGTATAATAACTAATTGACGTTCTAAATTAGTAAACGTTTCATCAAATGCATTTATCTTACCTTATGCAAAAACTAACAAATCTTTTGTAATACCAAGTTCTTCATGTTTTGCTTTACAGTGATACATTAATATATTAATAATATGTTTGATTTGATTATTTGCCTCCTGTATCTCTGAATCAACAGTTAAACGACCCCTGGTAGTCAATAAATTTGCATGAGCCTTTAGTATTCTAACTAATTCATCATCGTCTTCTTCATTAGCCAAGTGTTCAGGAGGCAGTCCAGTAGGTTCTGAAGGAGTATAAACTGGAATTGGTGTTGATGTCGACATAGTATTTAAACTAAGTAAAAATAAAATTCAAATGGATCTTTATGTATACAATTTGGACGAGTACACGACTGACTCAAGACAAGGCAATGAGTTTGCTCCATCATGGCCCTTTTGATTAGCCGTAGCAGGTAGCTCAGACTCAGGTAAGACAACTATGATCATTAACTTGTTAATGGGTGACAAGAAGGCAAAGGAGGATGGTAATCGGTATGTACTATGTGATGCAGTACTTTTAGTTGGCAGATATCTTGACGAGCCGAAGTGGGCAGTTGTACATGATTTTTTCGAAGAGGAGAAGATCCCATTCACTGCAATAACCCATAGTGAGATTCCAGAGATTGACTCCTTCGACCCTACTCAAGCTACTGTGGTAATCTTCAAGGATCTGATGGATGCACCTAAAAAAATCCAGGATCTCATCACTGGTTACTTTACACATGGACGACACAAAAATATTTCATGTATTTATGTAGCTCAAAGATTCTTTGCCATTCCTAAGGCTATTCAAGAAAATGTTAACTACATCTCACTGCATGGAGGTCATGGGAGCCTTACAGATATTAAGAGAATCATTCGCCTATATACAGAAGAATCAGAGTCATTAGCACCAGTAATTGATGATCTTACTTTGCAACGTGAATTTGTAGTGTTTGATCTTAGACGGTCTAAAAGTGATCCACTGTCCATTCGAGTAAGATGGGATACTAGTCTCAGTTCGATCACAGAGCAATCTCAGTTCAATCCTAGTTCAATCTCAGTTCAATCTCAGTTTGATCCAAGTTTGAACCCAGTTCGATCTCAGTCTGAACCCAGTTCAATCACAGTTCGATCCAAGTTTAGTCCCTATGGTTAGAAAGCTGTATCTGAAGCAAAAAAAGGTGGACACTTGATTGAATTTGCTCAGGTATTTCCATCCCCTAAAGAGCATCAACATTTACTTGTACCTGGTGTCTTAGCCAAGAATACAGATACCTGGATTAAATTTGTCTTTCGGGAAGCTTATGGACTCTCTGGTAAGATCCTAGGAGCTGACTTTCAGGACTTCTTAGCAAAAGTACAGGGTAGGACTGCAAAGACTGAAACTCTGAAAATTGAGAATGTGAAGGAGTTATTCTCCCGATATGAAGCCCTGAAGTCTAGTCGCCCTCTGGATAATAAAAAAATAATAGAAGGTATTGAAGTCCTTCTACAGATCTTTTCTAAGAGCCACATGGACCGTCGAGCATTACAAGTAGGGATTAATAGTATCTTGTGAGAATATCAAGTAATTCGTCTGCAGGAGCTCTAAGAATCATAGCACTTTTTTTACGGCCTTCAAAGTCAATCCTTAACATCTTAGCCTTCAACCCTATTGCTCCTAAGGCACGAGAAGCAAAGTTCTTAGTCATTGAATTACTTATATGATTTACATAGTTCTCATAGAATGTATTGAAAGGCTCGTCGATACCATCTGAATATGTATCCCTTAGAAATTGATATAAGGCAATTTCTCCACTATCACAACCTATGGCTATAAGCTGTTCGAGAAGCCACTTCCTAATATCTTCATATGGCTCTCCATCCATAATTTTCATATCCAGTCTTTGTGTAAACAATTGTGTAAAGTCCACATTACTTGCCCGACGAATGATCTGAACTAACTTATCCCTAGCAAGTCCCAAGGCTTGTAGAGGGTCATTCTCATCACTAATCTTCTTTATAATCTGTCTGTATAATACACTGGATAATCCTCTATGTGCTGTTTTTGGAGTGATTACTCCACAGTTTTGGCACTGGTTTATTACGATTGATGTTGACATGGCTATCTTTCTTTATGTAAAAAAGAATTATTCAAAATTAAGTAACTATTCAGAGCAGTCCTTGCACAACTTGTCCGTTAAGTCACTTGGACTTACAGGCATGAGACATTCTCTACACAATTCAATATTAAGCTCTGCAAGTCTCGGGGTATGGTCCTCCAAAGTTCGTGGATGACTGGAAGGACCAGAGGAAGGTGTCCCGTTAGTCGTATCTTGCTGTAAGATAAAATCATCATATTCATCTTGGTCAGCCTGAATAGCGGCCCTGATTTGTTGTATATCATTGAAAGTTAACCGCTGCCCATCAAGATTTTCCTCATTATAGCGTATTTCATTGATGATTTCCTCTATAAGCGTCTCTTCTTCATAATAGACAAGGTAGTAATCCTCAACTACCTCATAGTCACTCTCAATCAGTCTATGATATGTTCTAGTACCACGTCGAACATAACGTCCTGTATCTGTATTTAAATATACAGGTTGCTCTTCAGGTGGAGGTGCAGTTTGTCTACGGACAAGCCTTCCATCAATATAATCATGGGATTCCATAACTATTCGATTAAAGGTATCTCCACCGATAATAATTGGACGTCCAGTTATAGGGTTAGCTATATAAGGGTAAGACATGTCTTTTTTTCTGTATGTGTCTACATACCTAATAGTTTTCTTCAATTTATAATAACCAAGTGACATGGTCATCAGTCCTTATCAAGGCAAACATGGCATAGTAGCCTTTATCTTTATTAAATTTATTAATCGAACTTACAAAAATAAAATAAAAATTTTCAAAGTACAAAAAAGAAAAATAAAATTAACTAAAAACAAAACTATATAGTCTCCAAAACAGTAATAAAGTTATAAAATTAATTCAAAAGGAAAAAATCGCATAACACTAAAACTATCCTGATCCCCCGCCTAGATATATTCCAACCTAAGAAGAAGCAACTATGCAAACAAACCAACGAACAATGCGCCCATTATTAAAATCGACACACCACCCTGCTAAAGCTGTTAGTAAGTTGCACCGTTAGACGACCCATAAAACCCGAATAGTGATTAAACCAAGGCAAACCATATTTCATCGAGTATTTCAAATAATCAACGTCAGAGTCACGTGCGGCGTCGGAAAGGGTCGGAGGAGGTAAAGTTGAGAAGGGTAAGTACGTAGACTTTGGCAAATTAGGAGGCCGAGAAAGTTTAAGTTTTTGAGTAATATTCATCACGTCTTCCCATTTAGATTTATCATAGGAGCGTGGTAGCCAAATTCGTTTTCTGATCTTTTGGATAAAGTGATTGTGAATGGCAGAGATAACCTTCATCGCAGAGTTACGGGGAATAGAAAGTTCTTCAAAAAATTCGACAAAGGATTTCGGAAGGCAGCCTCGGACAAGGCTATATGAGGTCCAGTTAGAAGAAGAAAAGGACCAGCAAGGAAGGGATATAAATTTGTTAATAATTAAAGATGGATCTTTTTTAATAGATCACCAGCTTCTTGAAGTTTGTTGATAAAATGTCTTTGATAGGAAAATAAAAGTTGTTCCATTGCAGTTCTTCGACATTTGCACATAAAAAGGTGCATAAAATCTTCCTTCGATTCGAGGCATGAACGACATGATAAAATGTCGATATACAAGTCTGGGCGAATTCTTTTAAGAAGTTCCAAGGTAGGTAAATCTTCCAAAAAGAGTTTGAATTTGAAGGTGCGATGAGAAGAAGCATAAGCACGAGTAAAAGAGGCATCATGTTGAGGTTCAAAATTTAACGAGAACCAGGTAAGATCCCAATCAACCACAAAATCTGGAATGAAAGATAAAGTAATGATAAAGTTAAAACGCGATAAACGCGTTAATCTTTGCATCCACAGCATCTGCGAATATTGCTTAAATAAGCGGCGAGGATTCGATTCGCATAAAATATCATCATATTTTAAAATGAAATCATGAGGAGATACTTGATCCAGATCAGAAAGAAGAATTGCTGAAGAAGAAGTATGCGCAGAGTTGGCCAAAGAGTCCGCGTAGTCATTGTAAAAATTACCAGAGTGACCTTTCACTTTTACAGCCGTGACGGATAAAGATTTGGATGAAATAAGATGTTCAATAAGAGCCCAGAATTCAAAATTGGTGGTCTTGTAATAAAGCCTACTATTGGAATAAGAAGAAGAGGCACATAGACGAAGACCATCTATGGCAGATTGAGAGTCAATATAAATAGTGACCTTTGAAGAGGGAGGAGTGACCGTGAGGGCAGCATGTATAGCAGCAATTTCAGCTCTTGTAGAGGAAGGCCAATTATGGATAATTCCATAAGCATAAGCAGCAATAGATTGGAAAAAACCAGTGCCATCTAGGACTTGAACCCAAGACCAACCCATTGAAATATCAGGAGTGCCAAGGTTAATTAAAGAACCATCGGTATAAAAACAATAATGGTTATCAGGGGGAGTCGCTAACAGAGAAGCAGCAAAAGCAAGGGAGGTATCCGAGCCCAAGGGAAAAGAAGTAGGAGAAGGCACAGTATCCACGTCTACTTGTGAAAAATTAGGTTGAAAGTCCAGACGACCAAAGTATGTTCTTACAGTTTCATCAAGGTCCGCCCAAGTAAAGGGAGAAGTAATATGGGTAGTATCATGTCTAATACGCTCCTGCGTAGTTGGAAGAATTAAAGATCTAAGAGGAGAGAGTTTTGGGATGATATATAGGGGAGTAACATCGGATGGTTGATTTTTAGTATGAGAAACCGGTACATGTTTAGAACAACCAGGACAAGGAGTGAGCGTGATAACATCATTAGGTCGAGTCACACAATCAGAGGTCCAATGGACAATCTTGCAAGAATATTGTTGTTTGCTGAGCTGTTTTCCAAATAAAGGAGAACCATCTTCATCCAAAGTCACGATCCATTTCATGGATTTTCGAGATGAACCAAAAGCTGGAACCAAGTCAATATTTGAAGGAATAGCTTCGGAGGAGAATTGATCCAAAAGCAGAGAATTGGAATTTGGAACGGTGACACATTGTTGGATGTCGTTGAACCATTTATGTGGGAGGACTCGATGACCTTTCCTACTTGACAGGTTGGATAAATAAACATTCCAAGTGATCATATGGGTTCCTTGAGGCGTGATGAATTGAGATAGGTAATAAAGTTGCAAACTTCTAAGACATCGGAAGTAAGATATAAAAATCTTTGGAGTCATAACTTCAAACAAAGGTGTATGACCATTAGATATAGTAAGGTCAGGCAAAGTTGAAATTGGAGAGTGCGACAACTTGAAAGGAGTGGCGGTCAGGAGAGCAATAGTGCAAGCGATATAATCCTGTTTAAAAGCAAAAAGTTTAGACCATATAGTCCAATCTTTAACTAACAAAGGGGAAACAGGAATCAAAAAAGAAAATTGAATTAAACGTAATCTATATAAAAACAAACTTTTCATAAAAGAAGAAGAAGAATTAGCTAATAAAAATAAATTAGTTAAATGTGTTTGTGATTGGTGAAAAAATAAATTAATCAATCCCAAGCCTTGAGATAAAAACAGAATAGAATCTGGGAGAACACGTGAAAAATTGGCCTTATGTTTAACCAAGGAACGGATACTGCTGGTTGCCGAGGCACATTCAGGTTCGGAGAGGTGAGTGACTTGCATGCGATATTCCAATTTCGGAATAAGAACGGTATTGTGTAAGTAAACTACTTGTTTAGCAGATAATTTGGCAGGGCGAACGGTAGCAGCGAAAGAGTTACATTCTCTAGCAACTTGCTTTTTGACAAAATTGCGAGATCCAGCAACATTGAACCAGACGCCCAAGAAGCGGAAAGAGCTATTCATGGAGATGGGCACAATAGAAATGGAAGGAACTTTGTTCAATCCAGATAATTGCAAGTCAAACACGACTGGAAAAATTGAAGAAGCTGAAGTGGGAGGCAACGAATTAGTAATTAAAACATATTTGTTATGATTAGCGAAAGTATTATTGATTTGATAAAATTCTTTCGTAATAGAAAGCATCGATTCCATTCCAGATTTGGATGATGAAATTAAAGTAGAATCATCCATAAAGACCAAGTTGTTGATTTGTAATCCATCTGAATTTGTCTCAGCCAAGGGATTAGATAAAGAAGAAGCATGAAGCGTATATGGATCTATCATTTCATTCTTAAGAACAGTTAACAAAGGGTCTATATATATAACCCAAAGTAAAGGGGAGATAACTTCGCCTTGATCTATACCAATGCGAACACGGTAAGAAGGAGTAGTACCATGAGCAGTATAAACGCGATTAGAGCGTTTCATGAAGAGAGATAAAATAAATTTTGTAGCAGAAGCAGGAAGTTTAATGCGTTCTAAAGCAAAACGCAATATCTTGAGATCAACTGAGTCGAAAGCCTTAGAAATATCTTGTGAAAGGATCCAAAGCGGTGATTTGTTGACATGGGCATCATGGATAATGGATTCGAGAATGACAATAGGGTTGCGACAGGAACCACCAGGGAGACCGGCGAAGTTACCACCTTTGAGAACTTCATTTGAAGCCAAGATGGAAGCAAGACTATTGTAAAAAAGTTTGACCAAAGATTTCCTAATTACTTCAAGTAAAGTAATAGGTCTTGTATTTTTGAGTTGACATTTCCATTCGTGAGGTTTAGGGATAGGGAAAACCATAGCTTGACGCCATAAATCAGGAATATCTGCAGTACGAAGACATGATTGGACTAAGATTAGAACCAAAGCTGAAGTGTCGGAACCCAAATGTTTAAGCATTTCATAGGTAATCATAGAGGGACCAGGAGCTTTGTCATTAGGCATAGAAGAGACCGTAGACAACCATTCTTCCAGAGTAAGAGGATCCAATAAAGAATTATAAATAGAAGAATCTACATCATCCATAGGGTGATAAGCAGAAGACCATCGTTCAGGGAGAGTTTGAATGTTATCAGGAGGAGATGATTTTATGGGCACGGAATTCTGGAAGTGGTTAATAACAGCGTTGTCAATATCATGTGGATCCATTAATAATTTTGGATGTGTAGGGTGATCAATGAAAACATGATCCAAAGTGATACGACGTCGAGTCCTTGAGAGAGCAGAATCAATAAAAGAGGAAATATCAGTTTCAAAATTGTTGTCCCTGTCATCCAGTTTGGCACGAATAGAAGTATCTTGAAAATCTTTTTCTTTAAGCAGAAGGAGGCCGTGGAGGGCACTGGAAATAGTCTTTAAAGATTCTAATAAAAAATTAAAATCGTCTTGCCTACATGTGGATAAAGAAGTAGGTAAAATAGGGGGAGAAGGAATAACCTTCTTATAAAGATGAAGAATTTTTTGAAGTCGAATGAAATGAGCGGACCAAGTACGTTCATATCTATTATAATATGTAGAAGGATATTTTCGCAATAAGTGTATCAAATGCAAGAGACGGCTGAGGAAACGATAATGTTGAGTTAAAGCTTCCAAATCCTTAGGCATCGTAGGTGTATATTGATTTCCAACAGTGACAAATGGGAGGGAGGCATTAGCAGCTTTCACAATACGAGAATGTAAATATTCACATTGCTGATTGATGTGCCATGTTGAAAGGGTAGAAGGAGGAACGTCGCATAAGGAGTCAGTGGAAGCAGAAAAGGATTCCCATTGTTGAGTAGTGACTGAATCAAATTTGAAAATGCGGCGGGTTCATCGTTGAAGTTGTTTAGCACGAGCAACCTTGACAGACGCAGCCAAGAGTGAGTCGTCAAAATACGTGATAATAGGATTGTGGTCAGAAGAGCAGGTGTCTTGTGCATCAAATATGTAGGAAGTGAGAGCAAAGCATTTTAACATCGGGCAAGACCAAACATAGTCTATACGAGTAACTTGGTCATCACGGTGAAATGTGCCTAAAGAAGTAGAAGCATTAACAGGAATAGTTTCTTCATAACCATGAAATAAAAGATAATATAACAAACGATAGGCTCGTTGAGAAGCGATAGCAGGGCGATTAAAGTAAATAGGATAATATATGTCTAAGTGTATATTAAAATCGCCACAAAGGGCGTGATAAAAATTTTGTTGTTTGGTTTGCACCAATAATTGTAAAAGAATGTCAATAGTTTCTGATCGTAATTTAGAATCAGAAATAGAAGGAATATATATAACAAAAATGCGTAATTTAACGTTGCCTTTAAAATATAAATCAACAGATAAAATACGTGAGGAGTGCGAAACAAAATCTTGTACATGGGAAGCAAGAGACTTTTCAATAAAAAGGGAAACGCCACCAGTAGATTTAACTTGTTTAGTTTTATCTATATCAGATGAAAAGACAGTATAATTAGGGAGGCGTTTAGATAAAAAATGAATTTGTTTGGGAGATAAGTGGGTATCTACGATACCACCAAAGGAGATATGTTTAAGGTTGAAGAAGTTGGAGATTTGTTCAAATTTAACTTGACTATTATGGCGAAGACCATTAACATTAAAGGATGAGATATTAAAAGAATTAGGGATAGGGAAAGAATTTGGGGTAGTAAATAGAGATTCATGTTCTGAAAAATTATAAGTATCTACGGGGTTGGGTGGGTTACGAACAAATGTATCATAATTAAAATTGTCTGACATTAGAGCACAATGATAATAAGGAACGGGGAAAAGGAATCAAGAAGTCAGTTATTGCGAAGGAGCAGAAGCTCGATCGGAGGGAGAACCACCAAGAGAAGTGATAAAACCTTGAATAGAACCAGTGAGCGATTGTAAAGTATCTTTAATCGCTTTCTGATCTTGAATAACAGAGTTCAATTCATCTTGCGGGGAAGGGCTAGAAGTGGATACGGGAGCAGAGTGTGGGGCTTTGTTGGATGTAGATTGAGAAGAGGAGGATGTCATAGGATCAGAAGATAAGGGAGCATTGGGATGCTGGATTAAAGTGCCAGTAGTTTCAGGAGGGTCTTCTTCCATTCGATCAGGTACAGAATTAACTGTAGGTGCAGAAGGAGGACTGATGCCTAAATGGGCTTCTATAGCAGAAAGCCGTTGGTTGTTAAGTTCGAGATTTGAGATGCGGGATTCCACCCGAGCAACATCTTGTTGAAGGTTCTTTAAAACATTAAGAATGTTGAGAGCGGCTTCAAGTGCACTAGAAGAGGTCGGATCAGGGAGCGGAGCACGAGCATTAGACGAAAAAGAAACAGATCTATCTTTGCCTTTACGGTTATTCGAAGGTGCACGTCCATGGGCAGGTGAACCAGAGGAGGGGGGTTTGTTATTGTTATTGTTATTACCATTAGTATTAGAGTTATTGGAATTGGAATTAGAACGGTGAGCAGAAGCAGAACGATCCCGAGATTTGGACTGAGAACGAGAGCGAGAATTATTGCGTGGCGTTCTTTGTTGGACGGGCCTTTGGCCAATATTGAAACGTTCTTTAAGAGCAGCCACAGGGTCACGTGTACGTGAGCGACCACGGCGTTGATTAAGCGGGCAAGAGGTAGGAGCACAACCAAGTTTACCACAACGATGGCAAAGAGCTTTCGAATCGTTGGATGAACCCCATCGAAGAGTACGACCTTGAAAACCAATAGTTTGCTCTATAGCGGCATCCATTGTCTCTTGCGAGTTGAAGGTAACATAAGCCCAAGGTTTAGGTTTATAAGAATTCAGGGAAAGGGGAATATTAATAGCTTTTGCTCCATGTTCTTTAACCAGAGGAGCGAGATGAATATCTTTAGTATTAGCGGGAAGTCCAGAGAGAACAGCCACGAATGCTCTACGAGCGGCTTTTTGATCTAAGGAGTAGTGGTAAGGGGTAACACGCAAGCAGGTGGAAAAGCAGTAAACTGCCCATTGAGTAGTGAAACGGGAAATGGCATCGGCATGATCATAGACAATGCGGGCTTGTTGCATCTTAGCACCTTTTCTCGAGTAAAGATGGATGGTAAGGAGATTGCCAAATTTCTTGAAATAGGATTGGAGTTGCGGTTTAGTAATGAAGAACGGTATATCCGTTACTTGAATTGCATGGAGGTCTTCATCGGACCGGAGCTGTTTGGGATCGTACAGATGGAATTGTAGGTCTGGAAAATCAGAATGTGTGCTACCAACACACAAGTCACGAGCCTCCGCAATATGAAAATGTATGATGAGACGTTTAGCGTCCCCTGAGCCAGTCATACGTGCACGATTGGTATATGATTCATAAGTTTCTAAAAATAAGTTGTTGACAGCTTCTATAATTGCCTTATTAGTTTTAAGTTTCTCAAGAGTTTGGGGAGCGGAGTTGGGCGCAGCTGCGGTCAGGAAATCTTGACGATTAATGGTAATGGTGGGGAAGGGATCAACATCCTGATCGGGCGATGTGCCATCATTCACGTCCATATTAGGGGATGCGTTAGGGGGTGAATTATTTTCTTTGTTTCGAGGTGCATGAATAGACGCGTCAGCTCCAGAGGACGCGCCTTGGCCAGGCGCAGTAGGCGCAGCAGAATTATTCGGGGTAGAAGCTTGAGTATTTTCTTGGGCAGTGCTGCAGAAATTATTTTGTTGAGGAATAGCGGTCGAAGTTGAACCAACTAAACCACCGTCAGCCGGCGCGTCGGCAACGAAATCTTTATAGTCTTCATCCATGGAGTCCTTTGTAAGTATACGGGAACGTTTTTGAGTATTGTTATCACTATCAGAACCAGAATAATCAGAGAGTTGTTTTTTGTTATTTTTCTTTTCTTGACGAGCAGCCTTATTACTGTTGGGATTATAGCTGCCGCCACCTCTTCTAGCAAGGTTTCTAGACATGTTAGAAGGTATGAGTTGGGTAAAATATAAGAGTTGTTAGTACGAAGATATAAAATTTTCTTTCCAAAAATTTTTGGTCAATAGATCGGCGGTAAGAGATCTATCAGTCCTTATCATCAGTCCTTATCAAAAAATACAAGAATACCTGATGATGAGGTTACATGGTCATCAGTCCTTATCAAAAATGCAAGAATACCTGATGATAAGGTTACATGGTCATCAATCCTTGTCGAAAAAATGCAAGGATACCTGATAAATAAGTTACTGGGTTATTGGCCTAGAATGCATTCATGGAAAAACTATGGATTATATTACAGAAAATGTGAACGGAGTTCATGTCACATGATACCCTGAACAAATGTGTAGAGTGTCATGTGATTTCACGCAGTATGTAGATTATTTCCTTTTTAGGCGATACCATTTCACAAAAATCGATTTTGGTAAAAATGCGTTGGGAATCTTGTGTAACATAAATTTCCTTTTTAGGTAATTCGGGATTACGCGGTAATGCCGGCCGGATCTAAAAAATATGACTCTGCAGAGTAATTCCTACAAAAGTCAAGTACAAAATGCTTACTCCTGTTGAGTCCATTCATACCACCCCCAGTCCCCAAGGATCGCCTCCCCATCTATGTTCACTTAATGCATGCTCTATGGCAGTGATGTGGCGGGACAGTGTCCCACAAAATTTCGATGTCCTGTCCAAGTCCAATTTCATTTGTCCCGTCCTGTCCTGTCCAAAATATTGTCCAATTTATTAATATTATATATAAATCATATATATAAATCATATATCCTCTTATAATGAATTTTTGTCCTGGACATCAACAACATCTTGTTCAAGTCCTGGACTGTTCCGTCCTGTCCCATCCAAGGACATGTTCCAGTCCCAGTCACAACACTGCTTTATGGTTTCCTTCTCTTGGGGGTCCACGACCATCCCATTCCTAAGCATTTTCTCCATAATATAAAGCTGATCCTCGGTGAGGCAGTCTATCCATCTTTTATAGAAGTCGTTTACATCTTCAAATGATATCCAGTCAATATTCCCTTTTTCAAACAGCTTTCCAAGAGCTTGGACATGCCCAATTGTAGTAGCGTAATTTTTCCATCTCTTATATGCTTCTTGACGAACCTCCTGCCACTACACACTATCTACTTTACTCGCTGCAATAAGGTCAGTATCTGGGATCTTTGCAACAATGCGTTCGACTATTTCTACTGGTAATCAGTCCAACATGATGTTATGTTACTTATACTATAGCCATCTTCAATTACTGTATGCCCATTACAAATGGATAAAAAATATAAACTAAATTCGTACAGGAGCCGCTTATGCAAGAAGTTCTGCTAAGGTTTTCTCAGCCTCATTCATAGTGACAGCTTGCTTTGGGGACCTGTTAATGAGTCCTTAGTTACATTATAATACAACTCGAAGAGGGCCTCAAGTTTGTCTAAAAGAGCTTGTTTATTCTTGTATGATTCACAAATCTTTGCTATCTTAGCAGTATATGCTGCATTATCTGGGAAGAGTTTTCTGGCCATGAACTTCACATATGATACAGGAGACTTTGCTGTCTGGATTCTCTTGATATACTTCACATGATCCTGGACAAGGTAGCTGGTTTTGCTAAACCCAGATACTAATGCGACTACTATAGTGTCTTTTAATGCACGGATAATCTTGAAGACAGTTTCATCAGAGACAATGGTGAACTGATTGCATGATGCATCATAAATAACTTCATCACTAATGCTGTCAGTGCAGTTAATAATGCTTGCTAATTCAGTATATGTTGATATGATTCCTTATACTTTTTTGTACTTTGTAATAAATAGGAATCTTCAAATTGACTTTACATTCAAGCAAGAAAAAATATATATACCTACTGTAAATCCAACTGCATTCTTGGCAATCATGTCCAGATAACCTTGTTTGCATTTTTCACATGGCAGTATCCTGCAGTTTCAAACTTGAGAGCTTTCAATGCTTTGGATGCATTTTCTGGACAAGTGATAAGTGTAGGACTACTCGGCTGTTCCTCTAGAATAAATCCATCTGTATGGATGCGTCGTACTTTATCCTTATATGGTTCTAATAACTCTGAAGTCATCTTCCGTCCATGTGCTAATAAGAATGGAGCAATCCTAGGATACTCACCCTTGAAGGGACTACCTGGGTTTGTGAATTGGAATCGCCACTGGTCAGATCCTACTGGTATGATGGAGTCAAGTGTGTGGCCTTCTGGAAACTTGAATGGATTTGTTTGATCTGTGGTGAGTGTCTTGTAATTGCGTTTCCTCTGGCAGAGTGCTCCCCATAATGTATTGAGAACTCTCTTTGCAATACGACCAGCCACGCCACCCTGGTTCTTTATATTGAAGAGAAAGTGAACATACTCACCAAATATTACAGTCCCAGGAATTCTTGCTTCTCTGTCATATATCAAGGCATTTGGCTTTCCATCCTGGATTAACTGTATATCAAGACCAAGTTTCTTTGCTCGTTGTAAGTCAATGAATGTATAGACTCCCCTCTTATTCTGTCGGAAGAGAATGTCATTACCACTTACCTTAGCACGAAATAATCCATACAAGGCATAACCTCTGTGGTCTACAAAGTCTTTGAGTATTTGAAACTTACCTTGTTGGATTGGAAAGTTAGCATTCGATTGCTGAATACTTGGATACAAACTTGTCATGTCGTATTGTCTTCCATAGCCCTTCCATTCATTATCTGCCCAGATAAGACCTCCCATCATTGCATCACTTATCCACTCTGCTTTGACTGGATCAAGAGGATCATTAGCTGGAACTCCTATACTAAACCGTTTAAAAAGCCAGAGAGCAGTTCTCTTGTACAACCAGTTGTGGTAAGATAAGTCGATTCCTAGACCGAACTTCTTTGTAGCCTGTAAAAAAAATCCCGCTCTTCATAGATCCTCTGGTATGTTTCCTCAAGTATTTCATATATTCCAGTTTTACGATTCTTCTCAATAGGGATGAAGGAGTAACTATCAGAGTTCTTACCTTTCTGAAACTGTCCAACTGTAAGAGACTTAACTGTCTTACCATTGTATATTGTTACTACATTATTAACCCCATCTTCACGATAAACAAAGGGAGACTTTTGTTTTCTATCTAATTTACTAGGGTGAAGTCTTCCAGGATTCAGTGCAAGAGAGTAGTGGCCTTCAGACAGGATGAAGGTTGCACGTCTGTCAGATTTGCTTTTGGAAATTCGAGTGGAATCCCCTACAATATTAAGTGCAAGGCTTCCTGCAAGTTGTTCAATCTTATCCATATATGAGACTAGAACTGGAGCATCACGATTGAGACCTAATGCCTTTTTGATATATTCAGGCTTTTTTATAGTCTCGGATATTTTAGAGAATATACCATAGATATGCTTCAGGCATTCATACAGGCAATCATTTAGCTCCCCATTGCATCCCCCTGCAACCGGTGGAGCATCTCTCACATAAATTATGAATCGTTCAAAGTAATCAGGATCTGCATCATCTGGTAGTTGTGCTTCATCATAGTGGTCCAAGAGTGAGAAGAGGCTGGCTGGTTGGTTTCCTGATGTCCATCCACCGGGTTTCCAGTTTTCATAGGGAAGTAGGATCTGGAACTTTCTATCTGGAAATCACGCCTGGAGAGTCTGACCGAGTCTGGCGATAGCTCCTCTGGAAAAGCGGGCACTGGAATACTGAAGTTCCTTAATGTCAGGTCGTGTTGGTAAAGTGCGGGCGATTCTTGAGTATTGCATTTTTATGTATATGATTTGTCTTCAACTATAAATAATATCTTTCTATATATATACGAAAAAAAAAGAAATAATCTCAAATAGCGCTTACAATATGTCATTGATAGCGCCCTCAGTATCCTCTTCGTCCCAGTCATCGATGATTCCATTGGCGGCCTCCCATTCACGTTCCATATCAGTTTTTGGACGTTCCTCTGGGATTTCTCGTGCTTTACCTTTATTCATCTTCATAGTTTCATAACCAGAGGTAGTAGAGATAATCTTGGCATCACGATCCTCCTTGTATACTCTTATTAGATTTGTGAGTTCTTTACGGCTAGGTGTTTTAGGTGAGTTCCCATTATATTCGATCCAGTCCTTGAAGTGGTCTACTACCTCCCTAAAGTAGTACTGGTACTTGTCCTCAATACGCGTTGTGGGACATTCCTCTACTTCAAACGCAAGTATTTCCCAGTCATACTCGTCTGACGCGTTTTGGTACTTAGCCCATAAATCCTTACCTGTATTGTAGAGATCATTGAACACCTGGTCCTTTGAATTCTTGACCATGGCTTATGATCCCATCGGTGCCTTTCATGCCAAGCCCAGTGTGCTTGAGTACCTTCCTTTGGTTCAGGGTCCCAGTCAACTTCTAGTTCTGTGTCAGGTTCTAGGATAGGTTGCTTTTTGAGAGTCAGTTCTACTACAGGTTCTGTAGAAGATTTGGAATCTGCGAGAGATTCAGATTTTGCAGAAGATTCTGCAGGAGACTCGGGTTGTTGCTCAGGAACTTGGTCTGCAGTTGTAGAATCTGAGTCAGATAGTAAGTTATCTAAAACGTCGTAGTCATCATTAGCTTCAAATGCAGGTTCCTCAGCAGGCAGCTCATTTTCTTGATCAGGTACCTCATCAGATAGATAACAGTCTGAGAAACTGTCTATAATTTCATTAGTATCTGACTCTATGGGAGCTGGAGATTCCTCAGGAATAGGATCCTCTTTGATGACAGGTGCAGGTTTTACCTTCAAGCAATCAGGTTTAGGTGGTACTGGTGGAGGAGCCTTTTTGGCAACTGGTTGCTTTTCAGTAGGTTTTTCTTCAATAGGAGCAGGTTTTTCCTCAGCAGGTTTCTCAACAACTAGCTCCACTTCCTCTTGATCTACTTGCGATTTACTAGCTGGATTATATATATTTGCCAAGAATTTCACCAAGGCATTTGGATCAGATGCGGGCTTCTCAGGAGTTTCTACATCTATTCCTTCTATATTGATTTCATCTGTTTCATGGATCTATTTTTTGCTGAGGTATTTCTTGTAAAGATCCTCCCTGGATATGCTATATACTTGGGTTAACTTTTTATTTATATAAGTCCGATTACTATTTATACTCAACTCATTTGATAGAATTCTAGAAGCGTTTATATTTGATAATGGTGAGATGCAATGAGTTTCACAGTATGAAGTATATACCCTATAAAATTCTTGAACAGGTAGGTCGGTTATATGATTTTTTACTATGAGGTAAGTGTCCTTTATGAATTGAAATAGGGGTGGAAGAGTCGATATGATGTGATCCTGCTTAGATGTTGTCATAGGTGGTGGATTCCCATTGAAGTCTGGGTAAGCATCTGCAATGGCTCTCAAGTAAGCATAGAATGCCTCACTGGTGCCTGGGTATTTCATAGCGTCACTGAGTTTCTTAAAGTAGTTGAGGTCTCCCTTGCGGGATGGTGACACATCCAAGAACACTGTGTGCCTATCGTCATTCTCCACTCTAAGAGCATTTTCATTAGTGAGTACAATGGTGGATATAAAGTTTTTGTAATGTGTTGGCATCTTGTATTTTTCATGGATTTCCATTATGTCACCTGTTACCTTATCCTTTAACGATCGATACAGATTATTCCACTGGCTTTTTTCTGTAGGTATTTTCTCGAGGAGGAGAAGAACCTTACCTTGTAATTGCCCATTGAAACTTCCAAGAATCGTTTGAGGATCGCTAGTCTTATAAACAAGTTGAGTACCTAAGACACTACGTTGAATGAAATCTGTTATAATACTCTTACCCCAACCCTGTCCAGATTTCAGGTAGAGAATCGAATACATTTTCCTTCCAGCTGCCACACCGGCCAACCACTTTATGATATACTCAGTAAGATTCCAATCGCCTGAACACCAAATATCCTGAATGTGAGAGAAGATAAATTTAACCGCGAGGTGGGTTGTAGATTCAAAAGTGGATATCGGACACAGGATATGGAGGAATCCTGGAAAGATATTGAGATAAAGTTGGCCACCTAGTTTAAAGATACGGGATTTTTGAGGGTCACAGGTAGCTACACATACAGTACTATATTCGATCATAAACCATTTGTTGATATTAAATTCAACCTTTTGTAAAGGACCCTGTTCAGATTGTGTGTAAAAGACTTTGGTAATTGGACGGATAAGTTTATTAATATTTTTATCAGGGATGTGCTTGAGGTTTTTGATTTCTGATCACCACATGAAGACTCCATGCGGGTTGGAGCAGGGGATAAAGTAACTGCAAAGATAACCTTTAGCTTGATTGAGATCTCTCATATTCTTTGCAGCGTTAATGAGCCGTTTAAGCTCATCAATACTAAAAGCCTTCTTTTGTTCACCGAACTTGGGGATAACTTGAGCTTGAGTGCTAGTTTGGGCAGTCATTTTTTGTTCTATCAAATCGAGTACTAATTTATAGTTACCTAATCTTCAATTGCCGAATATTTTTTCCAAAGATCTGCACTCCTACCAGGTTACCCTCCTGTAGTCCTGTGGTCCTGCGATTCTGCGGTCCTCTGGTTATATCTGGTTATCTTCTAGGGGTAAAAAAAAAACTATAAACCACGAACCTTTACGACTGCTCTAAATCTTCCCTTCCCCTTTTTCAAACTACATATATCTGAAATCCAAACCGCTCAAGAGCTCCTTTTACTATAGTTAGCTCTTTTCTAGTGTCCGTTAACTCTTTACAAGCCTTTTGATACGCCTTCCATTCAAGTTCATGGAGGTCACGATTTCTATTATCCTCCTCCTCCGATCGACCAAGAGCATCATTTGCTTTTTCCTTCTTTTCTACTGCCCTGTCGTATGCCTCCTCAGCTTTTTTATGCCACTTCCAGAGTACTTGTTCAGCTTCGGCTTTCCAGATTGGGCTGACTTCTAAAAGATGTGGCCCAAAATTGCTACTTGGAATGAGTTCCAGGATATGGCCTACAAGTTCGGGGATTACTGATACTGCGTGCGGGGTATACATGTTATCTGTCCTTCATCGGGAAATTTTTTAAGATGCAGAACTGCGGAGATCTGTTAAATTAGCAGATCTCCGCATTTTTTTTGTGAATTTATGCGGAAGTCTGCGATTTTGCAGATTTTCACTTTTTATTTTTTACAAAGTTATGTAATAATCTGCAATTTTGCATATTTCCAATTTTTTATGTATGCATTTCTGTACGCTAAACCCGGAAAGTTAAAATTAATTCGTTCTTCGATGTTTTCATAAATATTATTAACTCTAACACCATCTATATATATTATATCCTAGATTTGAGTTCTTGATTTTAGTTAATAATGGATCATAATAAATAATCCATAAAAGTGGCAAAAACTTGATCAATTTCGCATTGCATATCGAAAGCGTCTGTTAGCAAACCTTATTCTTCCGTCCAGTCGATAATCCTGTTAATAAGTTAATCAATTCTATTGGAAATTTAATTCTTTTCATCGCTTTTTCCAGCATAAAAATATTAATCCGATCATAAGCTTTTGACATGTCGAAGGCAAGAATTCATAATTCTTTATCACGTTCATTGCTATGTTGAATTATCTTATTAATTATTCGTAATGGCTCGAAAGTTGAGTTTAAAGGTAAACCCGCGTATTGATATCCTTGCAAAATTTGATGTTCTACTATTATCTTCGAGATACGTTTTGTAATTATTTTCATCATAACTTTTCTAACTGTTTCCAATAACATGATTGGCCTAGTATTATTTAATCTATACCCCTAAGGTTTCGGTTTTGGGATTAGATATATATTTGCTAATTTCCAATCTTTGGGCATTATTTGAGTTCGCAAAACTTCATCTATAATATTCCTTAATAATTGATTAAACTCTAACAGAGCTTTCTTAATCTCATCATATGCAATTCCTGTGGGTCCCACTGCTTTTTTAATTGGTAAATCCTTAATTACGATATTCCATTCGTCATCTGTAATTGGTTCAAGGCAATTATTATAAATTAATTCATTAATTGATCTTATCGGTTCATATTCATCAGACCACTCTTGTAAATCTTCTATTGTACGATTTTTCGAATCAGCTGCATTTTGAAAATAATCTTTAGTTATATCTTTGATTTTATTTTCATCAGTAACTAAAATACTATTTCCATATTCATTATCAATTAAAACTCTATCTATAAAAATTTTTTTCATCTCATTTTCAGTAATATTATCAATCATTCTTCGTTGATTATCTGCTAAATCTGCACAATGTTTATTCTATGGTTTCTTAAATTTTTTCATTTTTTAAATTAAACATTTCTAATGAAAATTTTGAGAATAAAACGTCATATATCTCATTTAATTCCTTAACATATTGACCTATCAAGAATCGACTTAATCTATGTTGTAATAAGAGATACGTTGAATTCACTTCATCTATTGAATGTCTTTTAACAAGATGTTTTAAATAATTATTGTAGTGTTTCCAATTTAGAGCGAGTCTTTCAAAACTCAATTTCTTTTTAAATTTTCTTCTTAAATATATAATGTATCGTAAATCTTTATATAGTTATGTATGTTGAAATGTTTTGTCATGATCGATATTAACGATAATTTCTTTAGATCGAATATGTTGTTGTTTAATTTTCAATAAATTATTTTTAAAAAATGACCACTTTTCTTCTATTGAGCCATTTAAATTAAAAGAAATAGCAACCTTTTTTAAGTCATCTTGAAAATTTAAAAGATCTTTTTCTTCAGTATTGTCAAAGTCAAAAATTTGTCTAATTAAATTCTTATTAGTCGTATTCATTTTTTTTGTCTATAAAATCGGATAAATCAAATCTTCATTAATAAAATCAAAAGTTAATAAAGCATGATCCGTTTTAATTATATCTCTTATATTAATAATTTTGCTTTCGATATTTTCGTGAAAAGATTTTCTGATATCCATATATAATCAATTCTTGAGTTGAAACGACCAAAATAAGTCATTATTTCTTTTGTATTATCCATATCATAAGTTTCTTTATGAACATCCCATAAATTAAGATCCTCTAATTTCTGAAAAATTTTCAACATTTTTGGCATAGATTGTTTATTATCTTG